>NC_067402.1:6021400-6321400 GCF_016432865.1 Antechinus flavipes
CTCTCTGTCTCTGTCTCTGTCTCTCTTTCTCTCTTTCTCTCTCTCTCTCTCTCCTTATTCTCTCTCTCATTTTCTCTGTGTCTTTCTCCTCTCTCTCTCTCGCTCTCTCTCTCTCTCTCTCTCTCTGTGTGTGTGTGTGTTTCTCTCTCTCTCTCTCTCTCTCTCTCTCTCTCTCTCTCTCTCTCTCCTTATTCTCTCTCTCATTTTCTCTGTGTCTTTCTCCTTTCTCTCTCTGTCTCTTTCTCTCTCTCTCTCTCTCTCTCTCTCTCTCTCTCTCTCTCTCTCTCTCTCTCTCTCTCTCTCCCCCCTTATTCTCTCTCTCATTTTCTCTGTGTTTTTCTCCTTTCTCTCTCTCTCTCTCTCTCATTTTCTCTGTGTCTTTCTCCTCTCTCTCTCTCTCTCTGTCTCTCTCTCTCTTTCTCTCTTCGTCTCTCTCTCTCTCTCTCTCTCTCTCTCTCTCTCTCTCTCTCTCTCTCTTCGTCTCTCTGTCTCTCTCTGTCTCTGTCTCTCTCTCTCTGTCTCTCTCTCTCTCTCTCACACACATACACACACACACACACACACACACACACACACATGTCCCAGTAATAGTAAAGTTTTTAGGAAGCCTAATTTCTAATTTACCAAAATGACAAGAGAGAAGGCAAACAAACTAAAATTAATTAAATCAATCCTTAACTCCTGCTGTCCTCAAATGACAAATGTCCCCAAAACACACGGTCCCCCTTATTAGAATGGACTTGAGACAGGGAACGGACTGTTCTTGGTTCTGAATGTGGGACTCCAGAACTGAAGTATCTAACAAAGGCTTTTTCATTGGCTCATTCATCCATTCAACCCCTTTCTCGATCAGCATATTCGATATCTCTCCGCCCATGTTTCCAGTTCAGTTCACCCAACATCTCTCCATCTATCCTCCGCGATCCAGGATCCAGCCATCCACCCCAACTGGATAATGGGCGTAAAACCTTTTTCGGGCCCTTAAGGTACCACGTAAGCACCAGCAATCATCATCATCATCATCATTTCTCTCTCCAACCTTCCCCCTGTTTCATCTGTCTACCTAAACTGGGCGTCTTTTCATGTCTGGCTACAGAATGAGAATGTGCTGAATTTTAATTTAAAAAAATTAATGCAAACATTGGCTCCCATAAGTCTCAGTTTCCCGATCTGTAAAATGGCCCGGGAAAATACACTCAGCTCGCAGCATGGAAGGATTTTTTTTCTCTCTCACTCAGTGCCATTCACCCCAGCAAATGGCTCCATCTAGGAATGGGACAGTAAAGCATAATGGGTAGAGTGCTCCACCTCGATCGGAGAAGGCTCCCGTTCAGACCTAACTCCTGACTCCGGCTAATGGAGTGACTGCAGATTAGTCGCTCAATTTCCCTGAGCCTCATCAGTAAAATGGGGCTAAAAAAGTTCACTTAGTCTAGCTCACTGGTTTGTTGGGAGGCTTAAGGGAGTTAAAGTCCTTCACGATGCCGAGAGCCAAGCACAAACGTTCCGGACTGCCAGAACCTCCCTCCGGCGTCGCCCCGCTCCCTCCCGTGGCTGCTGGGACTGGCACAAGTATGTATAAGGACGGAGCGTCCGGGAGTGGGACGATATCTGAGGATCATCTGTTCCGGGGGACGATGGCCCGGTGAGGGGACCCACCCCCCAGAGGTCAACAGCCTTGTCGCCAGGGAGGCTGGGACGGGCCTGTTCTCGGTCATGTATGGAAGCGCACAAAACAAACCTATCAAGGTTTGCTATCAAGGAAGCGATCAAGGAAGCCAACTGTTACTGAGAGTTATTAAAGGGGAGGGGTGCATTCATGTGTGTATTTTTCATTCATTCATTCATTTTGAGAAGGGGCAGAATACTTGGCCCAGAGTCAGGAACCTGATTTCAAATCCAGCCTTAGATACTCACTAGCAGTGTGACTCTGGGCAAATCACACAACCCTGCTTGCCTCAGTTTTCACATCTGTAAAAGGGGCTGGAGAAGGAAATAGCAAACTACTCCAGTATCTCCACCGAGAAAACCTCAAATGGGGTCCTGAAGACATGAGTGGAAAATGACCCAAACCAATTTTTTTAAGTCTATAGACTCCAGGTGAGGAATTGGTGTGGTAGACAGACCTGCCCTCTGGGCTCACTCCCTCAGGTCCGGGGCCAGTGTGGGATCCTAGCACGAGCCAGAGGGGAGAGTGCTTCAAAGCCTGAAAAGCTTTTCTCTACATTACCTAATTAGTGCCAGGAACCCCCCTTTACAAGCGATTATTCTAGTTTCCTAGACGAGGACCCCGGCGTTCGGACGGGTTGACCGAGGTGCCCCTGGCTGCGCAAAGGCCAGTTTGGAAGTCTGACTTCCCTGTGTTCCCTCCTGCCCCACACCAAACACCTCCCTTCTCCCCCATGCGTCACAGCCCTCCCCGGTCCGCCGCCCCCAGTGCTGCAGGATGGACTCCTGCACCCGGATGGCCGTGGGCCGCCATGTTGGTCTGCAGCATCTCTCAGGCGCACGGGGTCACACGTCCAAAGTTAATCAAGTTGGAAGGATAGAAAATGCAAGAAAATGGAGCCTGAAAATGGGAATTTCTCAGCACTTTGGGCGTCTCACAAGGATTTGGGGGGAAATACAAGAAAGGATTAACCATCTGGACACTAAGGGGCGGTTTTGACCGCCTCTGAGGGGTTCGTGCTTGTTCTAGGCCGAGCTTTCACTCTCCCGGGCTCCCGGGCGGAGCTGGAGCCGGGATGGAGTCCGTCTCAGAGATGTTCTGTCCGTGAGATCACAGCAGAAGCCTCAGGCCCTGCCTTCTCTCCTGCCTCCCCCTGCCCTCCAGCCCAACGACACTCATCTCTGCCCAACTGTCTACTTCCACCATTAATAACCCCAAGAAAGAGCCTCCCCTGACTCTGTCACCTGGCCCAGCGCCTTCTCCGGGGGGAGCACCCGCCCGTTCGGCCAGCAGCGGGCTTCTGGGAGCCTCACGCCCTAACCCAGCGGTGGAGTCTGGGGAGCGGGCCCGCAGACCGCTTCCCCCGCCCCGAGAGCTCAAGCCCCAGCCGTGCTCTGCAGATCCCAACACGGTCCGGAAATCGGAGCTATTTCCATCACTAGAGTTTGGACTATTGTCCACATGATGAACGTTCAGATGAAAACGAACTCATGGAAATAGAGCTTTTCACGAGGGAACAGACCGGAGAACGACCACTTCTCTCCCATGAAACGTTCTTGTGAGATAGAAATTGCCCAGCGGAGGTCGGGGGCATCGTCCCGAGGGGGCGGCGTGCGCGGGGTCAGGCCGCCCGGGAAGTGCGGCCCACGGGGCTGCCGTGGAGAGAGAGAGAGGGGCACTGGGTACAAGGACGTGAGGAGACGTGGGGGGCTGGCTTATTAAAGGCTCATCTTTCATCCTCATATAGGCTGGTGTGTTTTCTATATATGGAAGATGATCATACACATAAATCTCTTGTACACGTCTGTCTTTTCTTCTATACTGTACATACATTGCAACTGGTGGATATGTGTTACGTTGTGTATTTCTATTATCGCACACATGTATACATAGTATACATTAACATAGAAAAGATGCATGAGGACACATCTACATTCTGTATCTGTTTGTATGTGCTAGCTTAGCTATCATGCGTGTGTTATAGCTACTATATATGTTACAGGTATTATACATGTAGACATTCACATTTAAATACACACCCAGGTTTTTATATTCAGTCCAATTTATCTTGAAAAAGGAGCCCGGCCTTATAGATGAGATACAATTAAGGAGACCGAGTCCCATTCACTGCCCAGCTGGGATTCATGCTCCAGTAACAATACTAAGTAGCAATAAATGTCATCCACCTTTCTGGGGAAAACTCAAACTCTCAGTGAAGTCCCTCTTACTTTGAGGGAAACGATTCTGAGTTTGCTCCAAATTTCGGTGCATTCTCCTCATCCCCAACGTGGGATCCCTGACTCTCCTTCTGCAGATAAGGACGCAGAAAACGCGGCTTGGGAAGCTCTCCCCGACTCCGGGTCCCAGAAGAGCTTCACTTACAACTCAGTGGGGGGATTTGCCCACCAGGAGTGGGGGAATTTGCACACCAGTGGGCTGGGGAATTTGTACACCAGTGGGCTGGGGGGAATTTGCACACCAGTGGGCTGGGGGGAAATTTGCACACCAGTGGGGTGGGATTTACACACCAGTGGGGTGGGGGGAAATTTGCACACCAGTGGAGTGGCGGGATTTGCACACCAGTGGGGTGAATTTATCCACTAGGAGTGTGGGAATTTGCACACCAGTGGGGTGGGGGGAATTTATCCACTAGGAGTGTGGGAATTTGCACGCCAGTGGGGTGGGGGGAATTTATCCACTAGGAGTGTGGGAATTTGCACGCCAGTGGGGTGGGGGGAATTTATCCACTAGGAGTGTGGGAATTTGCACGCCAGTGGGGTGGGGGGAATTTATCCACTAGGAGTGTGGGAATTTGCACACCAGTGGGGGGGGATTTGCACACCATGGCTTCCTCCACTCTGAGCAGAAGGCAAGCTAGGAAAGCAAACCAAAAAACTCACTTCATGGGAAACTGAGGCTTCACTTGCCTCGAGGGGCACAGCTAATGAGGGGCGAGGGGGAGGGAAGGCTGGGTGTGTACGCAATTGGAAAAGCGGGGAGGGGGGAAGAGGGGTTTCTCGGCTGGCCCTTAGACACACGGCCTCTCAGCGGCCTCTCCCTGCCCCCACCTCCCTGGCCCGGCCCGGGGACACTCCCCCTCCCCCCGGGCCGGGGGCTGGAGCTGGCTCGAGTGACAGATTTGAATGGAATTCAGACCAGCAGTTCCTGCGGCCGCAGCCTCCCCGAGGCCGGAGCGCTCTCTCGGCCGCCGGGAGGCCCGCGGAGGCAGGCGGCGGCTCGGGTTACAGGCGGCCCGGCCAATGGGAGGCAGGGGAAGGAAACTCTCCACCTCCAGCTCGGGCTAAATGGCCGTTCCAGCCCCCCACCCCCTGGCCCCCCGTGGGTGGGGTGTTGTTTTTCCCTTCCCTTTCAGACTCCATTTTATGAATGGGCCTCCAGACCGGGCCGAGCCCATTCATGGACAGCTGCGGAGGGGGGCGGGGTTGGGGGGGAAGGCTGACAGCGCTGCTTTAAGGCGGCCTTCGGCTGCCCATTCCCGACTTAAAATGCAGCCGGCGTCCGGGGGGCCCTGGCGTAACACGGCCGAGTCAATCCAGGCTCCCCGGCCTCCGGGCCGGCCCCCGGGGCCCCCAGCCTCCGGGCCGGCCCCCGGGTCCCCCAGCCTCCCGGCCGGGCCCTCACTGACTGGACCCTGGGAAGGCGCTAAGCTTTTCCTAGAAAATCGGGAGCCGGCCCAGTCCAGCTCCAAGACTCTGCTCTGGGACGGACAAGGGCGCTCCAGGGGCCCAGGGGACTGACGAGGCGGCAGGGGCACCTTTCGGGAAGGGAACCCGGCCGGGAACGGGGCCCTTCCCCCTTTCCCTTTCCCCAGCTGAACCCGGCCAGGGGCAGCCCCGATCTCACGCTGGAAACCTCTCTGGCCAGGGCAGAGGGAGGGAGCGGGAGCGGGGCTCTGCATGAGCTCAGCCTCCTGTCCCAGAGCTCGGCCTCCTGTCCCAGAGCTCGGCCTCCTGTCCCAGAGCTCGGCCTCCTGTCTCAGCTGGCTTTAGGCTGCGGGGTGGGAAGGGGGCAGAAATGAGCTGCCTGCCCTGATCTCAGAAGGGGACCCTGTGGGCCAAGGGGAACCCGGCCCTGACAGGAGCCGCTGAGGCTGGACCTTAAGATGCGCCCCTGCGGAGTAGGGTACATGCAGCCCGCAAACCCTCCCATAAACCACCAACAGCCCTCAGGGTCCTCCTCCTCAGCCCAAAGTGCTCTGTGTGGGCGGTTGGGGATATGGAGCCTGAGGAGGACTCCTCCCTCTGGGTCCAGCTCCTAACTGGGAGACGGTCCTCTCTTCTCCAGCCCCCAGTCCATCTCCCCCAGGGCCACCCACACTCAGCTCTGCTGGGGCTGTGGCCTCTGCCCCTCCTGGGAGGGCACAAACACAGCCTTTAGGGATTTGGGATCTTTCCCAGGCCAAGGTGGCAGATCTGGCCAGGCTCAGGGCCCCCCTTCTCCTTCATGCTCTCCATGTATTACACACTGACTGAACTTCTCACTGTTTCCTGCACAAGCTACCCTGCCACCCACCTCAGGTTTCAGTCCAGGCTGGCCCCAAGTCCTCCCCCAGCTCCCCTGAAGACTTAGGTTGGCCCTTCCTGGGTCCCTCCCACACCCTCAGGTGTCGGAACTTGCCCCTCCTGGACACTTATTTCTATTTACTTATGAGGACCCAAGCTCCTCCTTCAGCCACAACCATCCTCAACACAATAGCTACCTGCTGCTGACGGAGCACTTCAAGTGCTCCATTACAATCATTCTTGACATGCTCTTCCCAAGAACCTCCCAGGAAAGTGCTATCACGTCATATTTTACAGATGTAGAAACTGAGGCAGAGACATGTTAAGTGATGTCCGCAGGATCAAATACTAGTAAGTGACTAAGACTACTATTGGAACCCCTCCTCTCTGGGGTCTAGCACTTCATGCCCTGCAGCACTTTAATGTCCCCTGGAGGGTAAGCTCCCTGAAGTCAAGAACTGTTGTTTTTTTTTTTTTTTTTTTTGGTTGTTGTTGTTGTTGTTTTATTTTTGCTTTGTTTTGCTCTTTGATTGCTTAGCCCCTAGACTCTAAGGCCTTACCCTGAGAGTAAGAGCTGTACACAGGTGGTACTTAACACATGCTCCTTCCAGATATTCATGGACATGTAGGGGGCACAGCGGCTAGAATGCCCCGTCTGGAGTCAGGAAAATCTAAATTCAAATCCAGCCTCAGACAGTAGCTGTGTGATCCTGGGTAAGTCACTTAAGCCTGCAAATCTCAGTTCTTTATTTGTAAAACGAGCTGAAGAACAAAATGGCAAACGACGCCAATATCTCTGCCAAGAAGACCTCCCGAGGGGTCCCAAGGAGTCAGACCCGGCTGAAAACAACTAAGCCACAATTATTTACCTCCCTGAAGTTGCCTTCACGTTTCTGGATGGGCTGAGAATTTTTTTAACGATTTATCCAAACTCTAGAGATAATTTTAGTTGCTGTTAGTCTGTCTCCAAACACATAAATCACTCTCCATGCTGTTCCATGGAAGGGCAGAAATCAATCCTGTTCTGTCTTCCACCCATTATGTTCCGAGTAACAGGACATGTTTTTACATGGGTTTGCAAAGCTCTTTCATGCTCATCCATCAATCCATAAATCCCCATTTGCTAAGCTCCTACTGTGTGCCAGGCACCTAATACTGTGTCTCTCGGTTGACTGATGAATGCAAATAGAGCTGACGCTAAGCAAACAGGTTGGGGGAAATTGCCATCAGCAGCCTCCTCCCTTCCTTCCTAACACCCGTCTTTCTTCTCATCGCCTCTCCTCATCTTTTGGTCTACCGGGGACTGGACCTCCTGAGCGAGGCCCGACCCTTCCCCTCCCCACAGTCTCCATCCCTAGAGAAGATCCCCGGCCTCAATGGCTCAAGCCAGTGAAGAGCACCAGGAAGAAAAGGCAGGAGCTCTGTAGAATACTTCAAGTAAGGGAAAGTGGGTCCAGCTGGCTCGGGAGGGTAAGCGAAGGCCGAGCCAGGGCAGAGCTGAGAAGCAGTGCGTTCTAGGCAGGGGGAGGAGAGAATGGAGGGGAAACACTAAATATGGAAAACAGCAAAGGCAGAGAGCAGATGGCAAACCACAGAATGCAATACCTGGCAAGACGGGAGGGAGCCAGGCCATGGAGGGCTTTAGAGGAGACTGAGCCCGGGGGCAGGTGGGAGCCATTGATGTTTATGGGACAGAGGGGTCTAGGGTCAGGCCCACCCTTCAGGGAAAGTACTTGACAGTGAAGTGCAGAAGGAAGCGGACCTGGGTTGGGCACTCGGCAGGGAGACACACTAATCCAGGTGAAAGATTCTGTGGGCCTGAAGTAAGGCTAGGGCTTGTGGGAGCAACAGGTCCGGCTGGGAGAGAGTCGGGGAGGTGGGAAATAGGGCCAGACTGTACAAGTGACTGGACAGAGAGGAGGCAGAAGAGGGACGTGGCCCACCCGCATGACTGGGAGGACAGGAGCCCTCAGTGGACAGAGAAGTTTGGAAGAGGGGGAAAGGACTGAATTCTCTCATGGATGTGTCAGTCTGAGATACCCGTGGGACAGCAGTTTGAAAGGTTGCCCAGGCCCCCTGATGCCGTGGGGCTGGAGCTCAAGACAGGGCCTAGGAGTGGACGGAGCGGAGACTCACCAGCCCAGACGTGATCATTAGATCTGAAGGATGTGATGGAGATAGAAGGCCCAGGGCAGAGCCTTTGCATCCACCCGGAGAGAAGCAGCGGGTGACGCAGCACGGGAGACGGAGGATGGGCAGTTGGGTACGAGGAGGACCCCGAGAGCACAGGAACCGGCCCGCGGCGAGCCTCCTCTGGGCTCCTCACGTACAACACTGCAAAGCCGGCCATTTCCCCACTCACACATTCCCTCTTCTCCTCCCGGTGGCTTCTCTGACCTTCAAGTGTCACCAAACCCCACTTTCCCGGCCTCCTTCAGCAGGTTACTCCCTGTTCTGTCTGCTGTCTCCCCCGTTAGACTGCAAGCTCCCTGAGGGCAGGATGGGATGTCTTCCCATCCCAGCGAGCACAGGGCCTGCCACAAAACCAGTCCTTAATAAACGCTGACTGACTTCAGCTGAGCCTAAGCTCTTGGCCATTAATCACCCGGCATTTCCCTCACTCTCTTGACTATTTCCCAGTTAAAGCTGCCTTCTCTTAGCAGCCACGCCACCCCGTGGGGCCGTCTGCTGCCCCCCAAGCAGCACAAAGGCCTTTGCCCCCTACTTTGGTCTGTTCCTTTCTCCAGACCCCTCATGTTTTCATGTTGTGGATTTGGAAACCAGAGAAGAGTGCTGCAGCTCCTTCCCTTACTGGCCACACACACAAAGCGCTCCGCCTTCCAAAGGGCTTGCGAAGCCTTTCTTTGGGGATGGGCCCGAAACCCGAAACGGGAGACGTTTCCAACGCCATTAGCTCGGCATCAATAGGTGAACGAGGGAATCGGGGCTTCCGAGATAACGCCGTCGGGCTTCCTAAGGGCTTATTTAATGTACTCTCAGCCAGGATGGGAAAAAATGATTATTTCTAGAGAACAGATGGCAACAAGACAAAATATCTGCGGATCACAGTTGTTGACGGCAATTTTATGGCACATACAGATGTGTCAACTTAAATGCAGCAATTCTGTGGCCGGTAAAATACATTTTGATACCCACAGATTAATTTTTCATAGCCCTGGACTGCACCATTACTACACTTAATTTTTTTTTTTTTTTTTTTTTTTTGGCCTTCAAAAGTCATGACTTTATCATTCTGGTGGTAAAGGGAATCTGAAATGCTGCTTGCAAGAGGCCGGGAGGAGCATCCAGGGCGTAGTCAGGGCCCCTCCTTAGGTGCTAGAGATAATCCAGAAGCCAGATCATTAGCAGTTCTTAAGCTGAGGTCAATGAGCTTGCTTTATTTTCATCATTATTGCTGCAGTTATTTTGATAATTTTTTTTTTTTAGAATTGAATTTTTATTTAATTTTTTAGAATTTAGAATTTTCTCTTTGAAATCTAATTTTTTAATGCATTTAAAAATATACACAGAGATAAAGGGGAAGACACCTGGATTAGATCGTAAACTAGCAGCTGCTCTGGCATCCCCAGGCTTCCCAAGGAGAAGCAATCCTCCAAGAGCACGCCCTAGCAGAGGGAGTATGGTGCCAGGGAGAGAGCACTGGCTTTGGGGCTGGAGGACCTGCATGGCTATAGTGGCCGTCTCCTGCTTGGCTTACTGGACTGCCCAGTTCAAAGGTAAAGTGAGAGGTCGGGTTAAATGCCTCGTAAGGTCACTAAATCTTATGATTCCTTCTTGGTCATTTAGGCCAGTATTAAGGGCTCTTTTTCTTTGGTCCAGACCAGTGATTTCAGGGGGCCAATCTGTCTAACAAAGAGAAAGCGTGTCCTTCCCAGGGATAACCACGCTCCCTCCCCCGAGAGCTGCATGGCCGTTTGTAGAGGGCAATTTTGTTGTTTGGTTGGGAAAGGAAACCACTGAAGTCCCTTCTGAGCCTTACAATGTAGGATACAAAACAATACAATTGTGTATTCTTTCCTAAAAAAGAAAACAAAGGTACTGTTTCAGTGTGTTCTCTCTCTCTCTCTCTCTCTCTCTCTCTCTCTCTCTCTCTCTCTCTCTCTCTCTCTCTCTTTCTCTCTCTCTCTTCTCTCTCTCTCTCTCTCTCTCTCTCTCTCTCTTTCTCTCTCTCTCTCTGTCTCTCTCTGTTTCTCTCTCTCTCTCTCTCTGTCTCTATCTCTATCTTTCTCTCTGTCTCTGTCTTTATTTTCTCTCTCTCTCTCTCTCTCTCTCTCTCTCTCTCTCTCTCTCTCTCTCTCTCTCTCTCTCTCCATCCCTTGACTAATTGGAAAATCTAAAGTAAGAACAGATAATCCTGGGGCAAGGAAGATGTGATTTCTCCACATGGCTTTTCCAGGAACAACTGCAATCATCATCCTGATACGAGGAAGCCTCCTTTACTGCAGCCAGAGCAGCAAGGCACGATTATTGCCAATATTATTCATTCCCAAACTATCTTTTACTTAATGACTTCACAGGACAATATATTTCTTGACCGCCCACATGTTTGAATAGCGATGTATACATGTACACGCAGATGTGAGTGTAAAGAAATAAAGCCTCGGCGTGACAAGGGCATCACGGGTATGGGATTGGTTTTTTCTTGGTTCTACTTGTGTCCCCCGTGTCTCTCTTGGGGCATAATAAGCTCTTGAGCACTTTTTCAATGACTGACTGATGGACTTTAGAGACGGGCTGAGCAGGTTAATTGATTCTTCAAAGATTCGTGGTGAACTTGGTGATAAAAGCCTGGCTAGAGCTGACATGGAGCCCAGATTTCCGAGCCTATTGACATGGGCTGACACAGAACCCAGATTTCCGAGCTCAGTGACACGGGCTGACATGGAGCCCAGATTTCCGAGCCCAGTGACATGGGCTGACAAAGAGCCCAGATTTCCAAGCCTATTGACATGGGCTGACACAGAACCCAGATTTCCGAGCCCAGTGACACGGGCTGACACAGAGCCCAGATTTCCGAGCCCAGTGACACGGGCTGACATGGAGCCCAGATTTCCAAAACCAGTGACATGGGCTGACATGGAGCCCTTCTAGGGGAAGCCTTGCCTTTCACAGATGATAAAACTAAGGTTTCCTCAGTGAACCTCACGCTGTCTGACTCGATGCAATTCAGCGGATCATCTGAAGAACCTATCGCGTGCAGTAACACCCTCCCCCCCCGGGTCCTGGTGAGACAGAACCCGACCAGAGAGTGCCCCGCCCCAGGGAGCTTATAGTCTGGGGAGCCAGAGGAAGGAGCTGAGGGAGCCCACAACCAGCTAGGGGGGATACTGAAGTCTTCATGGCGGAAGCGACATTTGAGCTGAGCCTTGAAGGAGGAGAAGGCAGAGAAGGGGGAGAGATTAGGAGGAACTGCCTCCAAGAGCATATATATGCAGGAAAGCAAACAAGCCTGCGACCAAGCAATATTTCTTAAATGACCGGAAGCCTGTGTGGTCTGGGCAGGGCATGTGAATACAGAGCAGAGAGGAGACGATGGGGACTACTGGAAGGCTCCTAGGTCGGAACCTGGAAGATACACCCATCTGTACATGCATGTGACATGTATGTGGCACCTACATGCACATGCATGTGCAGATCTAGCCATACCTCCTCATCAATGATATGATTCTTCACCATCATGAGTGGATTTTTTTGGCCATTGGTGAGGATTACTTAAGTTCATTTCCAGACACTATTTTAAGCATCAGTGAAGAACACGACCCTTGTTCATCGGGGACACATTCTAGAAACCCGAGACCGCTGTCTGGACCCCCCCTGCCCCGAGAGCCCCTCAGGCTGATCCAACACAAACCGCTTCACTGGGAAGGTGAGAGAAGGCCCCGAGCCCCAAGGACACAACACCCACTTTGGGATCATCCTTCCCTCCCTGCCACATCAGTGCCAGGCAAACATTATTATCTCGTTTTACGGATGAGCAAAGTGAAGCTTTCAAAGTGCCTATGGTTTACTCAAGGTGGCTCTTTAGTATGGAGCTGGGTCATGCCCACTGGGCTTCTGTGCTCTCTGACCCCCATGCAGTGCTCCAGGACCCCAGCATGGCCCCGAAGGGACTCCAGGTTCCCTTCCATTTTGGAACGTATCTCCAAGCAGGATCCGTGATCCCAGGAGGACAATCCAGGGAGGGGACTGGGGCCATTGTCCATACCCAGAAGGGTCACAGTCTGCGTGGGTGGCCGGAATACCCCACAATGACAAAGCCACGGCTCTCCTGAAGTATGAGAAGCCGCGAGGATCACTGCAAAGACCAAGGGATTTGGCACTAAGGGCTGGCTTCGAATCCTGCTCCTGCCACCCACTGTCTGTGAGATCCCAGCCTCAATCTCTGGGCCTCAGTTTCTTCAAATGTAAAAAGAAAACATTAAACTGGCTGACCTTGAAAGTCCTTCTAACTCTACAGCCCCATGGCCAACAGAGTGCACAATGGGGAGCGGCATTTTCTATATTGTCTCCGCACATAGGAAAAGCCCAGCGATCCCCGCGGGCCGAGCGACGGCCCTCTCTGCAGTGACGCTCACACCCGGGCCGTCGGTGTAAAAAGAGCTGCTTACCTGAGTCGTAGGCAAAGTCTCGAGGCTCCTGTTTAATCATCAGAGGTGGGGGGAAGCTGGGGTTGCCCGCGCTGCCCACCAGGGTGGTGTGTTCATAAACCGGATCGTGATACTCCTGCTTGAAACCTTGGGGCGGGAAGGGGATGTTTGGCTCAGACATCTGGCGTTGGTACATTGGACGTCCTTCCCTCGGCATCGTAGGCAAAGGTGGAAAGGAATTACAAGGCTCAGAAAGCTGGCGTCGAAATCTAGGGCACAAAGCAGAGCGCGGTGAGACCGGCGGGCACCAGGATGCTCTCCCTCCGCCTCTGCGTCTCGGGGCTCCCGAGGCCTAGGCCAGGGTCAACCCAAGGGCCTCCCTGACGGGACCGTCTTCCTGACTTTGGTGAGCCTTACCCTCTTCCTCCACCGGCGTATTTCCCTATCAGTACAGGGGCTGCCTCTTTATAATCCTATGGCCTAACACAATGGTCAGCAGATAGCAGGTGTTTAATAAAGGTTCACTGACTTGAAAACCTAGCAATGAGAAGTGGAAAGATCAGGAAGAAACTCGGGGCATAAACAAGTGACCTTGGATCCACTGGTGGTGAAGGAAGGAAGTCACCCAGATCTGGAGTGAGGAGTTCTTTTTCTGAACACGGTCCCTAAAGGAATTCGGTTACTTGATTTTACTCCTCTTTATTATGTTTATTTATTACTTTTTGTTTTGTTTCGTTTTGTTTCTCTTCTCTACCTCCCTTCTTTCCCTTCTTCCTCTTGCCACAATGGTGCAGAATTTCACCAAAATGGTGAAATAGAAAGAAAATAAAGTTTTTATTACTTTGGAAAAAAAATAGATTAAAATTTAAAAAGAAAGCAAATTTCTTATGAGTAAGGATTGAATAATTATACATATGAATATATAATTATATATAAATAATATATATATGTATATAATTATAACATTAATAAATATTGCTTTAAAAATAATCTACAAGTGTTTGGAAACATTACTGAGCAATGAAAACAAACAAGCAAAACAACAAAAAAAAAAATCAGGCTCAATATTTGAACAAAGACATTTAAACTGAACAAACCTCTATGAAAACCCCCTTAAAACTATTCATTTCCAAAACTAGCACGGCCACCCCAGCGAGTCAAATGGGAGTCTGAGGAGAGCCAAGAGGCCAGGCGAGGGCAGCCATACTTAGCAGGAACTCCCTCTGTTTCACCCGGTGTGTCCTCACCATACCCTTCTCCCACAAGAGGCCTTAACATTCTACATGCAACGAGCAGAGCAATGGGGAGGGTTCCGCTATGGCCCCCACAGTTGAGCTCAGTGACACGAACCGAACTTCCGTTTCCCTTATTCCCCTGGCCCCCAGGAGATGATGCATTATGAAGAATTGTCAAAGAAGGGCAGGGAATAATTGCAATAGGTCGTTAAGTGAACTTCAGTTGGGTGGGGAAGCCTCAGAGGAGGGAACCGGCCGGCTGGCGAGGAAGCTGAGCTGTTTGGGTTGGGTGAGAGCCACTTCTGGTTGGCACAGTAGGGACCCTCGTATTCTGCTACACATGAAGCTTTGGGCTCTCAGAGCCCCGGATGGGGGCGGAAAGGGGACTCAGCCTCAAGCTCCTGGAACCGAACTAACCATGGAAGGGAAGCTGAGGCGTGGGCCCAATGCTCCTGAGCTCCAAGGAGCCGCGTGCCGGCAGCCCAGGCGGAGCTCCAGCTCTGCACGGCACCCCGGGCTGGGGAAGCGGGCCAGGGTGTCGGCCCAAGGAAAGGAGGCAGGGGGCTGGCCAGCAGGCCATGAAGCAGTCCCGGAGCTGGGGTGCCTGCTTGGGAGAAGAGCTTCTTCCCGAGCAGCTTTCCCATTTGCAACCGAGAGTTGTCACTCTGGGGCCCCGGCTCTCCCGAGAGCTCCTCCAGACAGATATCCGGCCTCAGAGATTGGCAGCTGGTGCCAGTCTCTATGTGCAGGGAGGGGGCCACGAAAGGCCCCCGTGCCCACCCTGATGGTTCTGGGCCGGCTGTTCCCAGTCTCAAATACTCAGCTTCAAGTGGAGAGGCTAAAATGAAGCTGGCGAAAAGGCTGTCGCTGCGGTGACTTAAACGTTAACTAGAACCGGCTCAGCTGAGCGTGGCCACCCCAGGTTCTCCCGCCGGGCAGGGTACAATTGGCACTCCCAGTTGGTCACATTTTGTGCCTTGTAATGGCTCAAGCGCGGTTCGCATGACCATCACCGTGCCCATTTTAGAGATGGAGAAAGAAGGGAGGGACTTGTTGGAGGTGACAAAGATGGGACATCATGGTGACAAAATGGCCCCGGCTTCCCGGCTGAGCCTGGACAAGCCGCGTCTCTGCTCCCAATTTGCTACTCTCTAAATCAGAGATAAGTGATCCATAAATCCTCTCAGCTGCAGAACTCGGAGACCCTGATGGGAATCCACTGTGATGACCACAATGATGCTGCTGCTGCTAACAGTTGTTCACATGCTGTCTCACAGCAACCCTAGGACGTAGGGTCACTGTGATCCTCAGTTTTCAGATGAGGGCATGGAGGCTGTCCAGTCTAGCCAAGCTAGGCCTTCTAGGACGGGCCAGCCTGGAGGGCAGGGAGGCTGTGCAGTCTAGCCAAGCTAGGCCTTCTGGGACGGGCCAGCCTGGGAAGCATGGAGGCTGTGCTGTCTAGCCAAGCTAGGCCTTCTAGGACGGGCCAGCCTGGAGGGCATGGAGGCTGTGCAGTCTAGCCAAGCTAGGCCTTCTGGGACGGGCCAGCCTGGAGGGCAGGGAGGCTGTGCTGTCTAGCTAAGCTAGGCCTTCTAGGACGGGCCAGCCTGGGGAACATGGAGGCTGTGCTGTCTAGCCAAGCTAGGCCTTCTAGGACGGGCAAGCCTGGAGGGCAGGGAGGCTGTGCTGTCTAGCCAAGCTAGGCCTTCTAGGACGGGCCAGCCTGGAGGGCAGGGAGGCTGTGCTGTCTAGCTAAGCTAGGCCTTCTAGGACGGGCCAGCCTGGGGAACATGGAGGCTGTGCTGTCTAGCCAAGCTAGGCCTTCTAGGACGGGCAAGCCTGGAGGGCAGGGAGGCTGTGCTGTCTAGCCAAGCTAGGCCTTCTAGGACGGGCCAGCCTGGAGGGCATGGAGGCTGTGCAGTCTGGCCAAGCTAGGCCTTCTGGGACGGGCCAGCCTGGGAAGCATGGAGGCTGTGCTGTCTAGCTAAGCTAGGCCTTCTAGGAGGGGCCAGCCTGGGAAGCATGGAGGCTGTGCAGTCTGGCCAAGCTAGGCCTTCTGGGACGGGCCAGCCTGGGAAGCATGGAGGCTGTGCTGTCTAGCTAAGCTAGGCCTTCTAGGAGGGGCCAGGCTGGGGAGCATGGAGGCTGTGCAGTCTAGCCAAGCTAGGCCTTCTAGGACGGGCCGGCCTGGGGAACATGGAGGCTGTGCAGTCTAGCCAAGCTAGGCCTTCTAGGATGGGCCAGCCTGGAGGGCAGGGAGGCTGTGCAGTCTAGCCAAGCTAGGCCTTCTGGGACGGGCCAGCCTGGGGAGCATGGAGGCTGTGCAGTCTGGCCAAGCTAGGCCTTCTGGGACGGGCCAGCCTGGGGAGCATGGAGGCTGTGCTGTCTAGCTAAGCTAGGCCTTCTAGGAGGGGCCAGCCTGGGAAGCATGGAGGCTGTGCTGTCTAGCCAAGCTAGGCCTTCTGGGACGGGCCAGCCTGGGGAGCATGGAGGCTGTGCAGTCTAGCCAAGCTAGGCCTTCTGGGACGGGCCAGCCTGGAGGGCAGGGAGGCTGTGCAGTCTAGCCAAGCTAGGCCTTCTGGGACGGGCCAGCCTGGAGGGCAGGGAGGCTGTGCAGTCTAGCCAAGCTAGGCCTTCTAGGAGGGGCCAGCGGCGTTGGGAGGGCTAGGGCAGGAATCTCACCATTGACTCCCTCCCTCCTCCCCCTTCCCACCCCCCATGCCCCCAGCCACCAAACAGGGCCCCTTGCGTGGGAGAAGTCTCCAGGCCGCACTCACCTGTGGTCCATTGGGTAGCTGTTGTCCTGGATGGGCTGGGATGGCGGGAGGTGAGCGGGGAAGGCCCGGTCGGGCTTCGGGGTGTGAGCTGCGTTCGGGGAGGCATGATGCAGGGGAGACACGGGAGTGCTGGACGGCGTTGGGGGGTTGGAGGGCCTCATTCCCACTTGTGGCTTCTGATCATAGGCACTGGCAGGGAGCAAGGAAGAAGGAGACTCTTTCCTCTGCTTCAAGAAAGGAAACTCTTCCTACCGAGAGGGACGTGTCCTCCCGATGCTAAGGCCCGCCACAGGGCTGGGACGCAGGGGTCCGTCTGGGCCATCCCACCCCAACTCCCTCCCCCCACCCCCAGGCAGCAAGAAGAAAGCTTCCGAAAAGCTTCAGAGTGAACAAATGAGCAAACAAATAAAACACTTCTATCATGTCCCCACGTGACGCTCTGCTGAGGGCTTTGAGGGTTCTGTGTGTGACAGCGGCAGTCGTGCTGGGGATTGTTGGACATCCCCTTACAAAATGGGCATGTGTGCATGTGTACACGTGTGTGTGAGTGTGTGTCTACATCTGACTGCTTTCAAGTGCACACAGAGAAGCTACAGGATGCACTGGGGCCTCCTAAGTGCTCTGCTCAGTGGATTCCCCTTGCGCCCAGAGGTTCTGGGCTGCCCTTGCCCTTGGCCCAGCCCTTCGGTCTCCAGCGGAGGCCCCGGCCTTTAGCCCAAGCAGGGTGCCTGCCCCCTTACCTGACATTGTAGAGGCACTTTTCTCCATAGCTGAACTTAAAGGGCTGCTCTTGACTGCAGGCCGAGCCCAGCTCCGAGCACGGGCTGTGGGGCTCTTTCTTGATTTTCAAGGGGAGGCCATGAAAAGCCACTGAGGAGAAAGACGACAGACAGACACACACAGAAGGCAAAAGTGTTTAAGCTGGGCTCCAAACCATGCCCTCGGTGTGTCCCACGTGGAGAAGGGGTCACCGATATGGGCAAAGCTGATGCTCGCTCAGCAAATACACCAAAGGAAAGGAGAGAGGGGGGCTGGAGGAGGGGGAAGATAAGGGGGAGAGAGAGAGACAGACACACACACACACACACACACACACACACACACACACACAGAGAGAGAGAGAGAGGGAGAGAGATTCAGAGAGAAAGAGGCAGAGAGAGAGACAGAGACAGAGAGAGAGACAGAGACAGAGAGAGACAGAAAGAGAGAGAGAGAAAGAGAGAGAGAGAGACAGAGAGAGAGAGACAGAAAGAGACAGAGAGACAGAGACAAGAGAGACAGAGAGAAAAAGAGTGCAACTGAGACACAAAGAAACAGAGAGAATGCGACAGACACAAAGAGAAACAGAAATACATACACACATAAACACACAGAGACAGAGAAACAGAAAGAGAGGAGAGGGAAGAGGAGGAGATAGAAGAAGAAAGCTAGGGATGAGAAAGAGAAAGAAAGAAAGAAAGAAAGAAAGAAAGAAAGAAAGAAAGAAAGAAAGAAAGAAAGAAAGAGAGCAGGAGAGAGGAAGGGAAGAAAAAGAAGTGGGAAAAGAGGGAGAGAAAGAAGGAAGGAAGGAAGAAAAGGGGAAAAGAGAGGGAAAGCAGAAGGAGGGGGAAAGGGTAGGAAAGAAAGAGAGCAGGAGAGAGGAAGGGAAGAAAAAGAAGTGGGAAAAGAGGGAGAGAAAGAAAGAAAGAAAGAAAGAAAGAAAGAAAGAAAGAAAGAAAGAAAGAAAGAAAGAAAGAAAGAAAGAAAGAAAGAAAGAAAGAAAGAAAGAAAGAAAGAAAGAAAGAAAGAAAGAAAGAAAGAAAGAAAGAAAGAAAGAGAGAGAGAGAGACAGAGACAAGAGAGACAGAGAGAAAAAGTGCAACTGAGACACAAAGAAACAGAAAGACGACAGACACAAAGAGAGACAGAAATACATATACACAAACACACAGAGACAGAGAAACAGAAAGAGAGGAGAGGGAAGAGGAGGAGATAGAGGAAGAAAGCTAGGGCTGAGAAAGAGAAAAAAAGAGAGAGAAATAAAGACAGAGAAAGAAGGAAGGAAGGAAGGAAGGAAGGAAGAAAGGAAGGAAGGAAGGAAGAAAAGGGGAAAAGAGAGGGAAAGCAGAAGGAGGGGGAAAGGGTAGGAAAGAAAGAGAGCAGGAGAGAGGAAGGGAAGAAAAAGAAGTGGGAAAAGAGGGAGAGAAAGAAAGGAAAGGAGAGAAGGAGGGACAGAGGGAGAAGGAAAGATTTTTTTGGAAGTGAATGGAAGAAAAAAATCCTTGTTTAATCTCATCTAATCTATCATTACTTTTCTTGCTGAAGAGACTGATCCCCTGAGTCTGTCTCCTCCTTCCCAAGAAGGCGGCAGCCCTCCCAGAGGTGTTGGCAACCCCACGGTAAACGGCGTTGAGTGGGCGCCCGCACTCACTTCCTCAGAAGAAAAGCCCTCCCAGGAAAAGTCACCAGAAACTCGGGGTTGACAAGCTGACAATTCCGTTCAGACATCCCCATCTTAAGTGTAAGCGAGTAATTAAATTCGTAAATAGGATCAAAGTCCAACATATTAAAACTGTCGTCTTCGGTCACAATTAAACCATCTTACAAAATGGGCATGTGTGCATGTGTACACGTGTGTGTGAGCGTGTGTCTACATCTGACTGCTTTCAAGTGCACACAGAGAAGCTACAGGATGCACTGGGGCCTCCTAAGTGCTCTGCTCAGTGGATTCCCCTTGCGCCCAGAGGTTCTGGGCTGCCCTTGCCCTTGGCCCAGCCCTTCGGTCTCCAGCGGAGGCCCCGGCCTTTAGCCCAAGCAGGGTGCCTGCCCCCTTACCTGACATTGTAGAGGCACTTTTCTCCATAGCTGAACTTAAAGGGCTGCTCTTGACTGCAGGCCGAGCCCAGCTCCGAGCACGGGCTGTGGGGCTCTTTCTTGATTTTCAAGGGGAGGCCATGAAAAGCCACTGAGGAGAAAGACGACAGACAGACACACACAGAAGGCAAAAGTGTTTAAGCTAGGCTCCAAACCACGCCCTCGGTGTGTCCCTCCATGTGGGGAAGGGGTCACCGATACGGGCAAAGCCGATGCTCGCTCAGCAAATACACCAAAGGAAAGGAGAGAGGGGGGCTGGAGGAGGGGGAAGATAAGGGGGAGAGAGAGAGACAGACACACACACACACACACACACACACACAACACACACACACAGAGAGAGAGAGAGAGGGAGAGAGATTCAGAGAGAAAGAGGCAGAGAGAGAGACAGAGACAGAGAGAGAGACAGAGACAGAGAGAGACAGAAAGAGAGAGAGAAAGAGAGAGAGAGAGACAGAGAGAGAGAGACAGAAAGAGACAGAGAGACAGAGACAAGAGAGACAGAGAGAAAAAGAGTGCAACTGAGACACAAAGAAACAGAGAGAATGCGACAGACACAAAGAGAAACAGAAATACATACACACATAAACACACAGAGACAGAGAAACAGAAAGAGAGGAGAGGGAAGAGGAGGAGATAGAAGAAGAAAGCTAGGGATGAGAAAGAGAAAGAAAGAAAGAAAGAAAAAAAGAAAGAAAGAAAGAGAGAGAGAAATAAAGACAGAGAAGCAAGGAAGGAAGGAAGAAAAAGGAGAAAAGGGAGGGAAAGCAGAAGGAGGGGTAAAGGGTGGGAAAGCAGAAGGAGGGGTAAAAGGTGGGAAAAAAAGAGAGCAGGAGAGAGGAAGGGAAGAAAAAGAAATGGGAAAAGAGGGAGAGAGAAAGAAAGGAAAAAAGAGAAGGAGGGACAGAAGGAGAGGGAAAGATTTTTTTGGAAGTGAATGGAAGAAAAAAATCCTTGTTTAATCTCATCTAATCTATCATCACTTTTCTTGCTGAAGAGACCGATCCCCTGAGTCTGTCTCCTCCTTCCCGAGAAGGCGGCAGCCCTCCCAGAGGTGTTGGCAACCCCACAGTAAACGGCATTGAGTGGGCGCCCGCACTCACTTCCTCAGAAGAAAAGCCCTCCCAGGAAAAGTCACCAGAAACTCGGGGTTGACAAGCTGACAATTCCGTTCAGACATCCCCATCTTAAGTGTAAGCGAGTAATTAAATTCGTAAATAGGATCAAAGTCCAACATATTAAAACTGTCGTTTCGGTCACAATTAAACCATCGGTTTGTTCTGAAGTTTGAAGCGGTTCATGATAAGCGGAAGCCTTAGGGCTGGCGGGGCTCAGCATCCAAGGTCCCGGCTATTGTCCCCTTGGATCTTGCCCAGTCATGGAGAGGGAAGGGCTGTGCGCATCCCCATTTCCAAAGGAGGAACCAGAGTCAATTCCCAGGATCCCCCAGTTGGTAAGTTAGTGAAGCTGGATTAGAACCTGCACTTACCGCGCTGTCTCTTTCTATCTCTCTGTCTCTCTACATCTCTATCTCTCTGTTTCTCTCTCCATCTCTGTCTCTCTCTGTCTCTCTCTTTCTCTCTCTCTCTCTCCCTCCCTCTTCCTCCTTCTCTCTGTCTCTCTCCCTCCCTGCCTCTTCCCCCCCTCTTTCTCTATCTCTCCATCTCTTTCTCTGTCTTTCTCTGTCTCTCTCTGTCTCTCTCTGCTTCTCTCTCTCTCTCTCTGTCTCTCTGTGTCTGTCTGTCTGTCTGTCTCTCTCTCTCTCTGTCTCTGTCTCTCTGTGTCTGTCTGTCTGTCTGTCTCTCTCTCTGCCTCTTTGTTCCCCTCCAACCTCCCACTCGCCTTTTCTCTAGTTCTAAGAGGTCACGGGGGCCCTCTATCTCCTGAGCAGGGCCACCCCAAGCACCCCCTCGTCCCGCGGCTTTGGAGGGAGCCCGCCGTGGGCATCCACTGTGTTTCTAAGAACTGAAGTGTTTCTGCAGGAAGGCCACAAGTCCCAGGAATCCCCTTCTGCAAGGGAAGAGCGAGTTCTCTGCTGTCTGCTCGCTGAAATCTAATTTATGGACGTGTTAATTAATAAGTTCCCGGGCTCTGCTAACTTTCCAATATGGCCCTGAGGGCAGCGTTTTTATCCCAGTTTAAGCACAAGTTAAACATTTGAAGACACTAATTGAATCTCGTACTGTGGTTCTCTCTAAGCGAGTGGTGCCCGTGAATGGGCTGCCCAGGAAGGGCGGGCACAGGGAGCAGAGCGGGAAATGTGGGCGCTGCAGCCCCGGGGCTTCTTGGGCCGCTCCAGGCCCAGCCTGAGGCAGCCGGGCGGCCACTGACTCAGATTAGATGCCTACTGGGTGCCGGGCACTGGGCTAAGTGCTAAGGGTACAGGCCCTGCCCTCAAGCAGCTGACAGAGTAATGGGAGGCACCACGAGCGACCGTAGACAACGGGAGCACTATTCTGGATGGAGAAGCAACAACCGGGGAGGGCAGGCGCCGGAACAAGATGCCAGGAAGGCTTCCTGCCAAAGCTGGGCCCTGAGAGAAGTCGGGGAGGTCAGTGGTCAGAGTGGAGGAGGGGTTCCCAGCCTGGGGACAGCCGCAGAGAAGGCCCAGAGCTGGGAGACGGAGGGGCCCGGGTGTGAGGGCCGGGAGCGCCTGCTCTAGGCGGAGCCTCCGCAGTCCCTGGCACAGCGCGCCAAAGGCGCGACCCTCGGCCTCCTTCTAAATTCAGGGAGGGTGAGCACTGCCAAACCCCCGCTCCACGCAAGGCCCCCCGGAGGGGGCGGGACTGTCAGGCTCTCAGGTGTAGAATCGCCCACTAATCCCCCAGCGGGCTCTGGGGTGTGCAGCCGGGGAAGCTGGCCCTGGACCCGCGACCGCGTCGTCAGCCAAACCCCGAATGCAAGCGAGTCTGACTTGGCTCAATTTGCTTTTATATATATATATATATACATATAGTGTGTGTGTGTGTGTGTGTGTGTGTGTGTGTGTGTGTGTGTGTGTGTGTGTTTTCCTCCCTGTGGGTGGGAGAAAGGGAAAGAAATCCTGGGAACACGCTACCATTTTCCTGGTTCTAATTCTCTAGAATGAGACGTTTTTGAATTTGATTTTGGGGGGGACGTCACAGTCCCCGGGGAACCCCCATTTCATTGGGATTCTTTCTGGCTCTTAGTCTTCAGTGGGAGACAAGCGATGGGAAAAGGCACCTCCTGGGCAGCCTGGCAGGTACAGGGAACCGGGAGCAGGTGAGCACTGATGGGGAGGACCTTCAATCTCTGTCCCATTACTTTCCCTGTGGTGCGTGAAAAACATTCTAGAGGCGGCAGCTAGGGGGCGCAGTGGACAGAGCACCAGCCCTAAGTCAGGAGGATCTGAGTTCAAATCTGACTCAGACACTTCTCGCTTCCTGGCTGTGCGACCCTGGGCGAGTCACTTAACCCCAGTTGCCTCAGGAGTGGGGGTGGGGAATAATGTTCTGGAAACTTAAAGCCTTGGATGCATCAACCTGAGCTGTCATTTCTGTTCCTCTTATGGTTTATCAATGTGACCTGGGACCAGAGGAAATGTGGCACAGAAGGGGAAGAGGAGGAGGGGGAAGAGAGAGAAGGAAGGGAAGAGGAGGAAGAGGGAAGAAGGAAGGGAAGGAGGAGAGAGAGAGAGAATGAAAGGGAACAGCCGGAGCCCCAGCCACCATGTTTTCAAAAGCAAGCGAGGATCTGACTCAACAATCATTCTCCATCTTGCACACAGAGCTCTCTGTGTGCCTCAGTTTTCCCAACAGCAGGAGGGGCTGAACGGCCAGGCCCCCGAGGGCCCAGCTGGTCCTAGGTCTATGACCCTCTGCCCTCTTTGCTTGTTTCCTTGTCTGGATGAGGAGGCCTTGAACCAAAAGACTTTGAAATTTGGTGTCCCCCACATCAGACAATTTAAACTCTCTGACCTCAGTTCTCTCATGTAGAAAAAGAAGGGCCCCGGAGTCCCACCTATCCCCACCTCAGCTCTAATGGATTCCCAGAATGGGCCCAGTTCTCCTCCAGCTCTGACTCGGACCTCATTTGAAGGAAGGTGGGGTTGGTATTTGGGTTCCCGTGCAGCCCCCCAACTCCGGCCCCATGATCCTTGGAGGTCTTGTCCAAGCCCCAGCTCTGCCCTGGGCCCATAAGGCCCCTCAGTTCCTACCCAGCATTCCCCTCCCGGGCCTGTGAGCTCAGAGGTCCTGTCCGGGCCCCAGCCCCTCTCCTGCTCCAGGACTGAGCGGCCGCTGACAGGAGGCACTTTCCCAGCTCGGGAGCAGGGCTGTGAGTGAGAGCAGCACATTCATTTTCTACAATTTGCTTTACCTTCCCACATGGAGTTGGTGCATGTAAAAGGCTGTTAAGTACTAAATTATTCCTTATCAAATCACCATCATCTGGAGTCATGATCAACACTAATTAAATTACTCCTGGAGCCGGCTCCAGCCTGCTGCTGCTGCCTCTCCGCCCGGGCTGCCTCCGAAAGGCCGCAGCCTCCAGCCTGCCACGCGGCCTTTCCTCCCTGCTCGGGGGCAGGGGTCGAGCCGGCAAGCGCTCCCGCTTCCTGTGGCCAGCCCGGGGCAGCTGCAGCTGGACAGCTCCCCGGCCTGGCTTCGGCCGTGGCTCCGGGGCAGGGGCTAGCATCCACGAGTCTCCAAAAGGCATCTTTTAGGGAAGGAGAGCCGAGGACCATCCCCAGAGCCCCCGTGCCGCCTGCCTGACCTTTCCAGAGAGCTCCCTAATGATGACTGAGTTTTCTAATCGCCGAGCCAGAGGACTTCCAAATGCCAGCCATAAACCCGAACGTCCTCCCCCCAATGAGCCGCGGCCCCCTTCCGAGTTCGCTTGGGGTTACGGCTTTCCTTCTTCAAGCATTTCCCAAAGCTTGGTAACTGTTCCCGTCCCCTCATCTTCACATTTTAAAATGGCGAAGCCTGAGCAAGGCTCCCTTATTCCTCGAGATCCGCACAACTTTCCCAGTGAAAATAGCCCGGCCCCCACCGCCGACCCCCACCAATGAAAGAAATAGCCCGGCCCCCACCGCCGACCCCCACCAATGAAAGAAATAGCCCGGCCCCCACCGCCGACCCCCACCAATGAAAGAAATAGCCCGGCCCCCACCACCGGCCCCCACCGACGAAAGAAAGAACGAGCGCATTTACAACCCAAACTGTACATAAAGCTGATGAGTGGAAAATGAGCCCAATAGACAACGTGATCCTAGCCAGCGTCGGCGGGAGGACGCTGCTTCTATCTGCAGGGGGAAACCTGAATCGGCTCATTCTGGGGAACAATAATTAGCAAATCCGGGAACCAACATGTTGGTTTTCTTGTACTCTGTCGAAAAATCATTATATTAATGTGTCGAAAAATCATTATATTAATTTAAAGAAGCAGCAATGAAAAGCGTTGCCTGAGTCTGAGTCCCTGCTGTGAACACAAGGAATCGGGTTCTCCTGAAGCCCCCTCTCCTTTATTCCCGAACGCCTCGGCCAAGGAACACTTCCTCGTGGATTCCCAGCGACCCTAGAACTCTGACCGACGACCTCTGGGGACGTCCGAGGCCCTTCCCCCAATGAAGACATTAGGCTGGGCTCAGACAAAGGTGATGGTCGTCACTAAATACCTTTTTTGGTGTGGGAAGTCCTTTCCTCAGTGCAGGTAGCCCCCCATTTGTAACACGTACTCTTTCCCGCAGGTCACACACACATGGGAAATATCTGGACCGTGGACCCCAATGTGGCAAACGCAGCCACCGTTTCTGTAGCGCTTTCCATTTGCTATTCCATTTGTTACCTCCATTGCTCCTCAGAATCACCCTGTAAGGTAGGAGCTGCTCTTATCTCCACTTTACAGATGAGGAAATCCATGTGAAGTGACCAGAGCAGAGTCACAGCTGGTGACTGAGGTAGGATTTGCATTCAGACGTTCCCATGTTAGGCCCAATGCTCTTTCTCCTCTGTCACATTAGCAATACCACTGGTATATTCATCTTCATCCAGCGTAACCCTGACTTACAGACTAGGGATGGACACGGAGCTGTATATAGCTAAGGGCAGAAAAATCTGTTTCCAAGGTTCCAGGAACCTGAGCCACTCATTCTCCTGACTCTCAGCTTCCTCATCTGTAAAATGGACACAGTGCCAGCTCTGTTTTAAGAACCCAAGAACACAAGCCAAAAGGGCTTTTTCTCATCTGGGGAGAGCAGTGGCGAGTGCAAAGTATCCAAAATATCCAAGAACCCAAAAGCCGGGAAGCAAGGGCCAGTATTTCATGGATGGAGTCACCTTGGAACCGCAGATCATTCTGAGTACAAAGACTCGAGAGGCTACAAGGATAACAAATCCACTTGTTCCTCTTGGCCCTTTTCTTCTCCTCTTAAAGCACAAATGAATTTCCCTTCAGTATTTTCCAATCATGTGTCTGATCATTAAAAAGTATTTTTAAATTATCCTTGTATATTCCACTAATGGATAAAGTCTAGTTTGGGAGGGGCAATAAAAGGAAGTCAAATCCCTTTTTAGAAAAGAGCATGTGTTAGTTTAGAAGCTCACATGTCTAGAGAGCTTTAGAGATTATAAGGAAGTTACCTAGGAATAACCCCATTTATAGATGGGGAAACGGAACCTCCAAGAAATGGCTACCCCGTTAAAGGCACCATTAAAGGTGGATTAGAAGCATCGCTATAGGTCGGACTCAGTGTTCCAGGTGGGAAACACTGGCCGGTTTGTGTTTAGCAAAATGCGAACTCGGGGCGAAGACCTCGTCTCCTTGGCCAAGAGAATGCTTTGTCTTTGCTGTGATCGTTCTTTCTGTGAAGACCGCGTTAGCCCCCATGATACTTTAGAATCAGCTGGAGTCAGGATAAGCAAAAGTCCTTGGTCTTTAGGGGTAGAAGTGAACAGGATGGATGCAGGACTTTCCTTTTCTTCCTCTACCCCCAAAGTGACCCTGGCTAGTCTTACTCCACCCCCTAATCCTTCCCACAATTCTCTGTATACACCAAAAGACTGAACCAGCACAGAACAGTGGGGCGGGCCATTTTTCAAGCATATGCTAATAGAGTATTGTCCAATCAATATTTAGCCTTAAGTGCTCATTTGTCTGACCTCAGTGCATCAACTCAGAGTTTCAGCCCTTTCATTCTCTCTAGGTTCCTTGGAGTTCCCTCAATCCAGTCCCAAGGAATGATCGGCTTTGGTGAACCCAGAACAGAGCGCTCGAGTGGGAAGCCCTCGGACTGCTGCTGCTCCAAGGGGAGCACGGTTCTGAAGGATTCTTCCCAGGACATGAAGCCCTCACCGACTTGCCTTCCCATGATGGGTGGAAGAGTGAAAGGCTCTAGAAAACTGTCTTACCGGTTTCCCAAGAATTAGAAAGGCTTCTTATAGGAGTCTTCCCAACAATAATACTCCCCCAAAGCCCTAGAAACACAGACCTTTCATGTGCCCTTCATATACTGGGGTTCCGGGTTCAATTCCCAGTCCTCCCACTGCCAAGCTAGCTGATCTTGAATAAGTCACACAATCCAATCCAAGGATCCTTGTGGGACTCAGATGGCCTCCAATCAGTGCTAACAGTTATTTTCAGCCATCTGAGAGAAAATGAAGAAGTCCAACCGAATTCTAACCTGGATATTCCAGTAACTCTGCAATCGGGCCAAAGTTTGTGAAATATTTATTTGAAAATACCCAAATCAGCCGATTGTTTAAGATGGGATAGATGGCAGATTCCTGGTGCGAAAGGCCCAGAGAATGGAGCTGTTCTATCCAAATAGCCAGAGACTCCGGAGGATGAATGCATCCGGATTAAGGGGAGAAAGAGCCTTCCCCTTAAGCTAATATCACTTCAATTGCAGGTGATGAATGGATTGAAATGACCTCAATTAGTGTTCACTTAGATGGCAGAAGCAAAGGCGGAGGCCTGTGCACTGATAAAGAGGACAGTGTCAGGAGCCTCTTCCATCCATCTTCCTGGAGAGCTGAGATAAAGCAGGCCCACTTCCGAGACACCGGAGCCTCTCTGCTCCGATCCCATTCCAGTCCATTTACCTCTGTCAGGCCCTGCCCTCCCCCACCACACACACACACACACACACACACACACACACACACCCAGATCCATTACCGAAGGGTCTAATCTCAGCGATCAGCCCGGAATGCCTTTATGGGACCATTAAACCATCTCTCTTGTTTACAGTGCCTGGAGAAAGATGTGAATTATGTCTCTGACAAAATGGGCGATAAGTTTCTAAACTGCTCTCAAAATGCAAACTGAGACACATTTCGGGGGGGAGCCAGATTTGAGTTTTCATGATTTTCCATCACTTGTCTGAGCATCTGGCAAAGCTTCCTCATCATGTTTCCAGGAAAGGATGAACACTGACACGCAACAAGGAGGCTCGCTTTTCCCCAAAGGGTCTCTAAGGGTGGCCCAGAGAAAAGGAGGGCACGAGTCCGTTGGAGAGGGGGGAGGTAAAGGAGGAGGAGGAGGATGGGCAGGGAGCAAGCCCACCCTTGCCGGGTCCTCGGCTCGGGCACAAGATCCCCAAAGGGCACGTGAGGATACCGAGTCGCTTCTGCTGAGGCTGCTCAGGGAGGAGGCTGCTCCTGCATGCTGTGAAGCCCCAAACTGGCTCAAAAGGCAGTGAAAGAGGTCCCAGATCCCGAAAGGCTGGGTAGCAAAGCCTGAGGCCTGAGCAAGCCAAGATGGCCAAGTCTGGGAGGCCTTAGGAGATCTCAAACATCACCTACCAATCAAGCTAGAAATCAACAAGCCTTTATTAAGCACCTGCTGTGTGTAAAGAACTAGGCGGACTCAGTGGTAGGGATAAAAATGTCAAAGGGAATTCCTGCCCTGGAGGGGCTCTCAGAATGGAAGGACTGGGAGCTTCCACAGGGCAGGAACGCCGTCCATTGTGGAGTCCAGGATCAGGGAAGAAAGCAAGCAAATTCTCTTAGAAGGAGGGGGCACGTGGTTACATGTCAGAAGAATTTCCATCAAATTAATGTGAATGCAAAAGGGTTCTCAGAAGGTAAGTCCGCACGGCCCCATGGGAAGGACACCGGACACCTGATGCTTTCTGTCTCTGTAATTGCACGTCAGCCCTTCATCTTCCTGGACCTCTGTTTCCTTATCTGGAAAATGAGTGGATTGGACCAGACGTGCTCTAAGGCCTAAATTTATGTTCTCATGAGTCACACGCACCTGTGGGGAAGATCTGGTTTCCTGATCAGGATAAATGAGGTAGCAAACAAAGAAGAATTAGGACTGGGGGCTGGGGGATCCTCTGTATTTTACAGGGCATGACAAGTTCCCCAAATTGCAGAGGGTGGGAAGGACCCGGAATTCAGACACTGTCCATTCCGAGGAGGGATTCTGTGGAATCCTCAGCTTCCCATCCCCTAGAAAATATTAAAAACCCAAACCTAATGAAAGCCTGTCCTTGCAGGCATTGGGAGACTTTTCTTGGCTACGTATGAGGCAGGAGGAAAACACCTCTCTGTGAGGGAACCAGCTCTGTCTCTCATCAGGAGAGGGAGAAGGACAGAGCAGGGGAAGCCTCGGGATGGAGGAACAGCTCCGAGCACCTCATCTCTCCTTCTCATCCCTTGCTTCATTTGGAGAAACAGAAAGAAGCACAACATTTTTTTTTGGGAAACTGATTCTGCCCAAGAAGCCCAAACATCCAGTAGGATCCCGAGGCCACCTGGCAAGAGGGGACCGAAAGTTTCACTATTTAAGAAACAGATCAAATAATGGAAACAGAGTTTGGGATGGAGAGAGTGCCGATCTCACCAGCCACGGCAGTGTCGGGGACAGAACAGCTCTGAGTACATAAACTCTCAATCCCCTTTCAGCTCAGAGGCTTATCAATAAGCATTTCCCATCTCTCCTTTCTGCAGCCCTCCCAGATTCTCTGTCAAGCTGTGAATTAGAAAGAGTTGGAGGGGGTGCAGACTCGGGGTACTCCACGACAGGGCTGCCTGCGGACTCATGTGTCTCAATCCAGAAACGATAAAATGTTCAGCAATGTGACTGACCCCAGAGGCAACCCTAGGGATTCTGGAGGTCTGCTTGCATTAGGACCGTGGAGAGGAGCCAAATGGGGCAATGGGAGGGGCAGAGCTGAGTCATGTAAAAAGCTTAATTCATCCTTCCTGTGCCACCTAACATACAACAGCACATCTCTCTGGTAATTTATGAAGCCTAGTGTCCCTCTGAGGGGTTATCATTATTCAAATTATTATTATATATTAAGATATTATATTCTCTAAATTAGCAATATACGATATATTATTATATACTATATTAGCAATATAATATAATGTGATATATTATATTAGCAATATATTATCATATATTATTGTATATTAGCAATATATTATATAATTGTTATGATATATGCTGTGTTAGCAAGATATTATATAATATATTATGATATTATATTCTATGTTAGCAATATATTATATAATTATGATATTATATGCTGTATTAGCAATATATTACATAATATATTATGATATTATTATATACTATGTTAGCAATATATTATATAAATTATTTAATATAGGGTCAAAAAAGTTTTCTGCAGCTCAATATTGACAACAACCAAAAAATCAGGGCTGCATCTACTAAAATGTACTTTTTAAAATGTGATCTTTAACTTAAAAAAAAAACAAAAAAACCACAAAAGGACTGAGCCCATACTTGTTGACATTAATTGTTCCTTGGCCAAGAGCAAAAGTCTGTAAGGAAGTCATCCTGGAAATGCAAGACTGGAAAATGACAATGACCTAGTCACGGAGCATGAATGGAGGATATGTAGAAGATGGCACTCACGGGCCACTGGTATCCTTGCAGTGTCAAGGAAGGCCTAGAGCAGGATGGACCTCCTATGATGAACTTGTGGGAGACCCCAGCTAAGAGCCCACTTTCCATTCAATCATTTAATTATTTGTGCATACATTAAGTTCCTCCTCTTCAAGAGCTCTCAGACAATGCACTGGGTCCTGCAGCATGGAGGCAGAAAGCATTTGTCCTGCCTGCTACGTATAATATTCTTTGAAAATAACCAAAGCCAGTCTGGCTCATGGGGCTGAGATTTCAGGCTATCGACACAGCAGCACAAGCTGTTGTTATTTTTGTCTTCACAGTAAAAAGAAAATTGCTCAAAAGAATGCATTTCAGAACCTTATCGTGTTAGAGAAAATTAAAATCCAGAAGATGCATTTGCTCGGGACAGATTGAACAAAAGTCTAGAAAGAGGAGTCACATCAAGAATAATCGCTGTTGCAAAATGAGTGATGGGGACTGAGGACATCACGCTGGCTTTGGTGCCAGCCGTTCAACAGCCCATCCCTTAGAGCAAGAATTTAGTACCCAGGGGACCTGGGAGAGAAAAGACAAAGCGAGCTAACATTAAGTCAAAGGAGAAAATACAAATACATATCATGGGGTTATCAAAGTCGGGGAGCAAACGGCCTCTGTTGTCTATGCTATAGATCACATTCTCAGGTTACATTCACTGCAGTTACCTGGTCAGATCAAAGGCCATTTTTAATTTTAGAACCTTTGCTAGCCAGAAAATTTCTAAAAGTCTTAGTTGCACCAGTGAGGAATAAATATACTTGTCTTGGTTTTTGTTATTTTTTTTTTAAGTTGCTGTTGGCTGTTTTTGACAATTTTATGACAGCGAGATGATTCCTAAAGATGTTTTAATTTGCATCGCTTTGATTATACACGATATTGGGCACTAATTAATTTAAATGATTGTTGTTACTAGGCAAACACTGGTTCGTTTTGATGACTGTTTAACAAACCCTTGATTTCAAAGAAAAATGAGGATTCATCGCATTCAGTCAACACCACACCCCAAAAGAACTGGAGACACTAATCCAAAGGTAATTACCATTGTCAAACACATGACAAAAAAATCAAATTCATCTATTCTTGATTCATTATATTTAACTAGCTACTGTTTACTTCCTTATTTAATAGAGTAATTTCTCAAAAAGGACCCTCAATTATTTTAGAGCTCTATTACCTAGAATTGTCAGTTTTTGACCAGAACCCTGGCTGTGGCACAATAGTCCTACACACTAGGACTGTTAACTACTCAAGTTAGCCCCCAAAACAAGTGCTGATGAGGGAAGGGAGGCCAGTATAAATGGCAACGCAGTATCGATGGGGCTCTGATGTCATCCCCCCACGGGGGCCAGGATTGAGATCAATCCAGACATCATTCGCTATTTGGCTATTTGTTTGGAAAGACCCCACCGGGCACCGATCGGAGTGGCAAATATGTTCTGGATATCCAAATTAGAAAGACTCACAGAGGAGAGGGAGCCAGCTGGCGAAGGGGAAGAAGAAAGGAGAAGGGAAGCTTTCAGTCGATGCCAACAGAACTTAAGATACTGCCAAAATAACAAAGATGGAGGAATACAAAGAAAACTCCTTAACGGTCCCTGACAGCAAAGCTCTTTTTAGAGAGATCACCTGGGTCACCCAGACTCCACTTTTCTAGAGCCTCTTGTACCATTAGGAGAGAGTCTGTCAACACGCTTCCATTTCGCCTTCTTTTAAAGCCAATTGCTATTAAAGCCAAATGGCTTCTCTCATCGGCTACGTTTACGATATCGGGCAAATGCATCTCACGATTATTTGAGATCTGGAATCCTGTTATCAGTGATACCATCGGCTCCTGGAAGGGATAGCTAGTCTCACAGAAAATCTGGGATTGCAAAGAGTTCCCATCTCATGGAGCTGCCATTTTGTTATCAACACCGACTTGTCTGGATCAGATCAAGAAGCGGGAATAGAAATGGGCAAACAGAAGGGCTTTAAGGAGATAACCACAGATTTAGTAAGAAAACTTTTGGCACCCCATGTTGATCCCTATTGATAGGGAGAGAGAGATCAAAAAAAAGCCCCAGATGGGAGGAGAAAGTGGAAAAGTCAACAAGGGATTTAGGTTCAGTCTACCGTTTTCTCTCCTCTGACCAATACATGTGATAAAGCAGAGAGAGGTGCCATGGCTAGCTCTGGCTGCTCCCTGGTTCTGCCAAGTGCTACCAAAATGAATGATTCTGTAGCTATTGAGCTCTCCAAGGCCTTCTTCATCATTTCACATATACCAGCCTAGAAGGAACCGGCTTCATAGAGAGATAAGGAAGAGAAATAGGAACTTAGGAAAGAGGGTAACCCTTTGGCAGAAAGATGGCCAACCTTCACCACAGAGACCTGACAAAGAACACCCACCATTTACAGTGCCGGCCCCTCCCCCAGATCATAACACCCATATATTTTACTATCCCCAAGAGTGGAAACCACTCAGCAGTCCAGTTATTTGCCCAGAGTCCCAAAGCTGAGGAGGTAGCAGGGTCAGGATTCGAACTCGATTCTCTACTGAGAGGGGGTCTAGTATTAATTTGATGGAGTCACTATCACTTAAGAATCACAGTAATAGCCCTCCTGAGATGCACAACAAATCACGAGTCCTGTTACACTATTGTTGGAGCAGTTCCGTCCTCTGACTCTGTGTGACCCCAAATGTTTTTTTTATTTTAGGTATTGTTTGGTAAAGATACTGAGGAGGTTTGCAATTTTTTCTCTGACTCATTTTACAGATGAGGAAACACAGGCAAAGAGGGTTAAGTGACTTGCCCAGGATCACACAGCTACTACGTGTCTAAGACTAGATTTGTACTCGGGTTTTCCTAACTACGCTCAATTCACCTAGCTGCCCTTGTACTCTGTAGGAAGGACCAGATCGATGTAAGAAAAATAACCTTGAGATGACCTTGATAATTTGAACAGAACGAGACGTGTTTCCATGCAATAGATGGCGTGTTCTGAGGGCAGCATTCATGGTAGGAAGCCGCTGTAACGGTTAGAGCTCGGGCACGTAGGGGAAAAGGACACGTTGGAGTATTTCAGCCCCGCACTCATGACCCTGACTCCCACCAGTGACTCACACTGGTTCTCTGGAGCTCAGTTTCCTCAGGTTGGTGCTCTCCAAGGTCCTCTCCAGCTCTTTATCTGCCAGCCTGTGATCCCAGGGTTTCCCCAGAAAATCATAACTAAAAGAAGGAGCCCCGACATCTGCATTTGCTTTAAAGCTTGGCAGAGGGCCGTCGGTTTTCTCTCACTTAAGTGTCATGGCGGTGCTAGGGATAGAGGTCCTCCAGGATGGCCCTGTGATTTCTCTGACATAAGGAAGCCCCTCTCCCCATGAAGCTCCTTCTAGGAACAATATCTTCCAGGGGCAGCCAGTGGCACAGTGGAGAGGGCTCCGTGTGAGGGTCAGGAGGGCCGGTCTTCAAATCCGGTCTCGGACATTTACTTGGGTGACTCTGGACAACGAAGCCTGATCACCTCCAGAAAGGAAACTGTCAGCCAGGGCACCAGGTGGTTGTCATTGTCCTGAGGGTCCCAGAGTCAGTATAATGGCAGAGGCGAGACTCAAACCCACTTCTTGCTAACACCTGGCTCTCTCTCTGCTGTATCACACGGCCCCTCTCTCCCTAACAAATGGGCCTCAGAATCTGACCCGAGGACCCCCTCAGCACATCGCACGCTGGAAGCCGCCTAAGAACTCACGGATGTCAGCCAGAAGGTGCAACCCTTGGGAGGGCATAAATCAGCCCTCCCCCTTGCCCGGGCGGGGCCTTCGGGGCCGGTTCTTTCCCCACACCCATTCTCTGTGTGCAGTGTACCAGGAAAAGAGAACTGAGTAGGATGTGACTTTGAATCGGCCTCAACCTTAGATAAATAGTAAGTTCACGGATGTTGTCTTTGTTCCTCACGCTTTTAAATCAGCCCGCAGGCAAGGCTTGCCAGGGACCTCTCCGCTGTTAAACCCGGCCGGGCCGAGTGGACGCCCTTTGCCAGCCCCGGACACCCGGGCTGCCTCACCTTTCCTCGCCCACGGTGACCGTGTCCGCGGTAGCTCGTGCCCTTACACGCTACCTGTGCGTGTGAATGCGCCGGGCGGCGGAGCAGGCCAGTGAGTTCACAGCTCCTGCCTGCATCCGTCTTCCACCCCATCTCTTATGCACTGCAAGCCCTAATAGCAGGCCCTGCCATTCTCCCGCGACTCCCCTGGGCTCCCAAGCTGATAATCAATAGACACCAGAACATAAATAATAAATACTTTTTGAGCTACACAATCGGCATTTTCGAACAATGCACCCTGATGCGTCCACGAGCGGTAGGCTCCTTCAGAACCGTCCTCCTGCTTTGTGGAGGATGCGGACCCCTTGCGGAGCATCAGCTGGGTCTCCAGCTCCCACACGTGCCTCAGGAGTCAGTCACGTCCCCTTAAAGACACCTAGAATAAGCAGATCTCCTTCGTAAGCGCCACTTCCAAGAAATGGGGAAAAAACAAGCAAGCAAATAAATAAATAAGAAGAAAGGGAAAGATAAAAAAAGATAAAGGAGCAGAGGAAAACTCCAAACTTCTTTCAGGGGTGCAGGCAGGAAAAATATGTTTTTATGAATACATCGGGGCCACCTGGTAAAAAATGGCTGAACAGAAACACAATGAGGCTATCTGGGTCACTCCTCAAAGTGAACAAGAGCTTTGATGAGGATGCGATATTCCAGGGTGTGAGGAGAGAGATCCAGGTGGAGCTCGTCAGAAGGGGGGCGGTATGATGGGGGATCGTTCCTCACCTCATGCAGCTGCCCCTGGGGTCATCACCACTCTCCAGTACACGGGCTCATACATTGTCCCCCGATATGTTTCCACAGAACCTTACGGAGTTACCGGGGGGCACCGAGAGGGATGCCACAGCCATTGCGGAGAACATATCTGTGGGGGATATACCTGCCAATATATACTGGCAGAGGAGGCTCCTCACCATGAAATCCCAAGTTGCAACTTCCTACGGGGCAGGGAGCAAGGCAGAGGAGGGCCCAGGAACAGGAGATGGAGTACTGGCCTTCAAGGAAGAAAAAGCAGATGGGAAAGACTTTCTGGGCATGAGGGATGGCCTGTAGGGATGCCATTGTACAAGTGGAACTGGGGCACAGAGGAGAAAGGGGACAGAGAGGCGATGGGGGTGGAGGCAGATGATGGGGGGCCTCAAATAGAGCTGCTGGCTTGTAAGTAGGGGAGAAATATCGTGGTTGATAAATTGGGCAGCCATGGGAAGGGTGAATTGGAAAAGGGACCTAGGCTACAGTTAGAAGAGCCAGGAAGAGATCATTTTAATAGGATCCTAGGCAAGATGGAGTACAGTCACCCTTCTCACCAGAGGACTGACCAACGAATGAAGATGGCCTGCAGAGAATCAGGAGGATGCAGGGACCGAGCGGAGGGAGAGGGAACAAGGGCGCAGAAATTAGGAAAGAGACAGGGTAGTGATGTTCCCAATAGCACTAGGAAGGTTGACAATGGCGAGGCTGGGGAAAGAAGGATGAGGTCACTCGTGGGGGCCCGGGATGTCGGGAGGACGGCCATCTGCAGCAGACGTCCTGGTGAAAATGAAGAGCAAAGGCTCAGGGAGATGGCTTTGCAAAGCAGTGGAAGGGAGGAGAACCAAGCAACGTGAGTGATCCTCAAGAAAAAAGCAAAAAACAAATGAAAAGTAGAGAAAGAGCAGAGAGGGCTCCAGATACTGAGGACCAAACTTCCATTCCCTACAGGGTGGAAGTCAGTGCCTGGTTCACCCCAAGGATCAGCCACTGCCTCCTGGACAATGGCAAGAGAGGCGAGAATGGTCTTTGAGAACCACAGGAGGGCTGGGGGGTTCTTTCCTGCAATACTTCAGTGTGCTGTCACTCCTTGGGTTCTCAATGCCCCTCTCACCCATGAATATGTGGACAAATGTGGGACCCTGCAAGGTACATGGCCCCCAGTATCACACATTAAAGGATAAAGCATCTTGGGGGACGGTACCCAGAGCAAAGAGCAGATGGAAGCAGGTGAGGGTCCCATCGGGACTAGAACTTGGGACTATTAGAAGAAAGGAAGAGATTTATAAGCCAGCTCTTGCTCCTGGGCAGACACAGAGGGACCCAGGGAGGGATCCAAAAGTCAAAGTGAGAGGGGGAATAGTCGGCCACATGTGGAGCTCAGATCACAGCCACTTCTCGTGGAGAAAACAAAGCCCGCCAGGGTATCAGGGTCGCAGATTTCACTATCTTTGATGAGCAAATGGTACAAATCCCTCATTTTACAGAGAAGGAACCTGAGATTCAGAGAGGGAGGGGCGCCCTTCAAGTTCATCTTAGTGTGAATCCTGGTCCCCGACTCCAAATACAAACATACTCTGTTACTGTATTGCCGAGTCCTCCCTCATTTTGCAGATGAGGAAACTGAGGCTCCAAGCTCCACATGGGACAACAAAGGTCAGGTTTAGGATGGGCCCCGGCCACTCTGGCCTGTCTTCTGCCAGCACACCTCACTGGCTTACGAGGGGACCTCGGTGCTTGTCAGTGGCTGCCCTGAAGGCCAAGCTCTAACCTCAGGGGAACCACAGACGTGCAATAATCCTTCAGTAAGAGCCTCCTGTGCAATGACAGGAGAACGCGAGCCTCCTGAGGGCAGGGACTCTTGGTCGGGTGTTTGCCCAGCACCTACTGTGTGCTTTCTGAAAGAACCATGCAGAACGCTTGGTGGGAGAGATACAATGGGGAAGGCCAACAGGAGCACGAGGAGGAGGCGGCCAGGGAGCACAAAGGGCTCAGAGACAAGAGGGCAACGCCAGGAATATTCAGGAGTGGGGAGCACTCAGAGCCAGGGGCTCCTGGGAGGAGAAGAGACCCCTCCCCCAAATGAAGCCTTGAAGAAAGAGGATTGTGAATGGCTAAGGAGGGAGCAAAGATGGAGGAACGAGGAAGCTTCGGCGGGATTCCCTTGTATTTATCAGTATTATTGAAATAGAGATGATCATAAAATTAGTACCCTCCTTATGCTGGGCCCAACTTGATGCCTGCTGTTCTAAGTAAAATTATCTTTCAGGCTGGATGAACAGTATAATTGTTAGTCCTGTTTATTGTAAAATCTGCGGCTTAATTTCTAAATTAATGCATTTCTCTCACAATAAATCTGAACATGCACCAACACGGATAATTTGGGTAGAACCCCAAGTGACAGGATCCTGATACCACCATATGTCACACGCTGACTCTAACTCCCACATTCCCACCTATCTAGGATACCAACTGGGGGCTCTAGTTACAGAGATGTGAGTGCTCTCCCTCTCCTCCCTCCATGTTACCTATCCATTCTCTCTCTTATGGATTCTGTCCTCCTTCCCACTCTCTGTCTCTGTCGGTCTCTCTGTCTCTCTCTCTGATTCTCTGTTTCTGTCTCATCTCTCTGTCTCACTCTAAGTCTCTGTCAGTCTGACTCTCTGGCTCATCTCTCTCCCTCTCCCTCCTCTGTCTCTCTGTCTCTCTGTCTGTCTGTCTCTCTCTGCCTCTGTCTCTGACTTTCTCTTTGCTTCATCTCTCTCTTTCTCTCTATTTCTGTTTCTCCATCTGTTCTGTCTCTGTTTCTCTCCATTTTTATAAATGATTCACGCGGTCTATCCCCAGCCAGGGTGCTCATACCTTTGCCCAGGCTGAGCCACAGCTGACATTCTCTCCCTTCTCCCTTCCACCTTTAGGAATCCCGAGCTCCCCAGAAAGCCCCCTCTGGTGTCATCTTCCTTTCAAGGCCTTTCTGGATCTCCCGGGTTCTTCGCGCCCTTCCAAATTTGCTCCATCCTTAGTTTATGCATTTTGCATTGACTTACTCTGCCCGTACTATGATCCCCCAGGATGATCTTCCTCATCACCAGGGTCCACTTAACTTTGGTCTTTTCACTGATGATTTCTAGCCCCAGCCCTGACACCTACTAAGCTTGACCTAAACTCAATGGATTGAATGTGGTTCTGGGTATTGCTGATGGTAGTACCTCCCAAGCCAATAAATAGCAGAAGCAAGAGGCTGCTGTAAGGCAGCCCAGGCAGAGGGGCCAACTCCAAGGTCCTAAAATGAATCAGAGGGGAGGGCGGGCAAGGACTCCCGGACTCCTTCTAAATACCCAGCCCCAAGAGAGACTATGGCCCAAACTACAGCTCTAAAAAGCCTCATTTTGAGCATTATGTTGTTAAGCAAACAGCACGATTTCCATCCTTCAGGCTCAAAGAGGACCCCACTCAAAGAGGACAGTACTAGGTCAGGGTCAAGGTACTCCAACCTCCTGTGTCCAACATGGCTGATCCGACAGGTACGAGCTCAGCTGGAAACCCTCCCCTTGGTCTGGTGCAAATACTCCATATGAATCTTCGGAGCAGACGAGTCTCTAAATCTCATATTTCTTTTGAGCTATCCCAAACAGGACTTTTGACACTCCAGGCCAACATAAAAGACCCACCCCCCCTTCATCATCTCCCAGATGATGAGAGATGGGAACTTTCATTGACTCTTAAGCGGCTGTCTCATCTCTCCCTGCTTTCTGAAGATCTGCAAAGTACACGATGGAGCGTCAAACACTGTAATGATGTTAGAAATCACTGATTTTGGGGAGAGCTAGTCGGGGTTAAGTCACAAAGCCAGTGTTAAAGTTAGATCTGAGTCCTCCTGACTTGAGGGCTGGGGCTCTGTCCACTGTGTATCTAGCTGCCCCAGAAATCACTTTAAAAATTGACCTCCATGTAATAGGAAAAATTATCTGACTCATTCTCTAAGAATTTCTCTCCATGTTATTACCTGTAAACGTTTCATTGCCTCAAGACCCACTAACACAACGTCCGTGTACATAGCATGTGACCATATTTCTTTTTCCTGAATTCATACATTTATTCATGAGTGAGAGCATACCCCAGCTCTGGCATCCACCAGCTGTGTGACCTTGCACAAGTCCCTGAATTCAGCCGTGGGACTAAAACCTCTGGATAGCTTGTTATTCTGCATCAGTGGAGAGAATTTTCAGATCAGAAATCTGATATAATAAAGAAAACAAAGGTTCAGATCCAACTAACAGATGTCTGTATATGTGTATGTTCCCAAATACACTAATAGATGTATTTATAGAAAGGAATCTAACTTTCCATGAATTTCATTACTTTTGCATTATTAAAGGCAGACCGGCAATCCTCAAAGACAATAAGTCTTAGAGCAGGCGTCCACTGACGTGGGCAACTAGGAATATACCTTGCTGAGGAAATCAAAAGTCAGCTAAAAAAAAAAAAAAAAGAAAGGAAAGAAGGGAGGGAGGGAGGAAGAAAAAGAAATTTAGCCAAACTGATAATTCAAGCTTTATAAAAATGCTTAAGAAAACTAAATTTAATCTCTAGACATATTGTATAGAATTCAACTTAAATTGATATAAGAAAATGAATTCAAACTGTTTCCTGGTCCTTTTCATGGTAGGATTATCTATTAAAACAAATGTATACCCTTGCTAAAGATTCCTTCTGCCATCTCAATGCCCAGAGCCACCAGGCTCAGCTCTGAGGAGATCCCATTCTAAAATGGCACGTTCACTGCACTCAAGTAGTTTGTATTCTATTTGGCAAAGGGCAGAAGTGGGGAGGGGGGCACAGAGCCAAGGATGGAATTGAGTGAAGAGAAAAAAACAGGTTCCCTTAGGGGAGGAAACTAAAGCAATGTGGGTGTATCGACAGCAAAACGATGCAATCATATTACATTTGTGTTATCTAGGTATATTTGAATTGGTATTCTTAAGGAGAATGGTGCAAATCTCTTTACAGAAAGCTGGGAATCAGAATTCCCTGGCCGTGGGGGTAGGGGGAGCCTCCCTATCCTCCCACTTTTGTCTCCACAGCATAATGACAATTACTTCTGGTGAGAACTTAAACCTGCTCTCTCACAATTAGAGAAATCCATGTGTGCTCATAGAAGGTATATTTGTGTGCCCACATGGGCCTGCTGGTGAATAACCTAATATCTTAGAGGCTTCTATGGAGAGAAACATAAATAAAAATCTGTACGTGAAAAAATGTTAATGTCTCAAACCTGATCCCACCAGCCTGCTGAAATGACCATTAAGAAGCTTTAGTTCTAAGCATTTTCTCTTTGATCAACAGGAGGATGGTTTTATCACAAGATGGGCTAACTGAAGGCTATCGATTGGTTGATAAGCCTGAGAGGCAAGCCAGCCTTTAATCTGCCTCTTCACAGCCCATAAGAGCCGAGCTCTCAGGAAGAAGAATTGCACCGGACCAGCCTGTACAAAACAAATGCTTCAGAGGGCTGGAGAGAGCAGAAGCTGTCAAGGAAGGGGTCAAATTACCAGGGCTTCCCAGCAGATGAGGGAAAAGCAGCATCCCTCCCGACATGCAAGAGGTCAGCACGTAGCACCCTCACTAAGTGGGGATAACAATGCCTGATGGGCCAGTCTGGGGTTACAGGCCTTGTGACTCAGGGGCAATCCCCCAGAAGGATATGTGTCAGTGCTTCTTCACGCCCCTGCAAGAAGAGCTTGACATTATAATTCAGGATCAGACAGGGCAGGTGGGCTGGGGATATGAAGGGAGCAGGATGGGAAAAAGGATTTCAAAATTCAACTCAAACCTCTAAATATCAAGCGGTTTTCTTGGATCTACACCGACTGATCACAGAGCATCAGAAAGGTGACTCAACACAGACATCCATTCCCTGTTCAGAAAATAGTGAGACGAGATACACACAAAAAGTCCCCTCTTCAGAATGAACCCAGCAGGACACACGGCCTTGTCTGGCTCAGGCTAAAACTTCACAAACAGAAAAGGTGGCTGAGTTAACAGTTACTAATGAAAAATAAGTGAAAGCTGTGCAATGTCCAATGTCCATCTAGTACAGCTTTTGCTCTCCCGTCAAGCTGCCAAGAATACCCCTAGCAGCTTTCCTGAAGAAGAACCCGCCATAAACAAGCTGACAAGCAACAGCACAAAACCTGGGCACTGGGTGGAGAATGGAGTGGAGAGTACTAATTAATACAGATGCTGACACACTGATCCTGTCACTATTAACCCTCTTTATCCTCCCCCCCCCAGTTTTCCAAACCAAGAAAAGACAAGTTACTCCAAACCTTCTCACAAACACAACGCCAATGTACTAGAGTGGAGATCTCCACGAGCCCACATAATCACCTGTGACTATCATTGGAAAAAATGACTCAAGAAGCTAGATCAAAGAATCAGAACCAAAGGAATCTTAAAAGTCAAGCAGTCCTACCCAAACATGACTAAAAATCCCCTCTGTGAAGATGTCCACTAAGGGAGAACCTGACATCTTTCAAGGCAAGCCATTTGGGAGAGCTCTAATCACTTGGCAATACTTTTTTGCATTTAGTCTAATTTTCTCTCTTTGACATTTCCCCTGAGATTTTTAGTTCCAGACTCGAGGGCCAATCAGAGCATCTCTCATCTCTCCTCCATAAAGGAGTCCTCTCCAATGCTTCACAATGGCTTTCTTATAGTTCTAAGGCTCCTCTTCTTTTTCCAGGCAGAAAAAGCTCAGTTCTTTTGATGGTTTTCCTCTGGCTTGCCCTAAGGCCCTTCACCAATATGGCTTCCTCATTCTGGAGGCCTTCCAACTTGATGATACCCCTTCTAAATTATGGTGCCCAAAATGGAAGATTTCAGGGTGGAGGACGGGGACCCTCATGATCCTACTTGTGCATAAGGCAGCCTAAAGGTATTCTAGGCTTCTTGACCACCAAGATATATTGAGCTGATAAACCAGAAAAATCTCAAAAACCATAAAATCCAACTAGTTGCCTATTTTTTAATCATGGCTTCCCCATTCTGCATTTGTCAAGCTAATCTTTAGAACGCTCTATAGGAACTCCATGAAATTTTATTTTAGAAACGGGGCCCAAAGCTCAAATCTGTCAGGGTCTTTGCGGAGGAATTCCCTTTACCCCATGCCATCTATCTTCTTAATTATGTCACCTAAAGTCCCTTACAAACTTGATAAACATGACAAGAACAGAAAAAAAATAAAGGTAAATAGCTTTGTACCAAGCACTGATCCTTAGTACGTGACTAGAGAACTTCTTCTCAATCATAACCAAACTATATGACGCTTGGGGTCCTTTAAAAGGCCCAACTCTACCATTCACATTTCCAAGAATACTGCTAGATTTAAGACCATAAAGATGGGGAGATCTACTCCCACAGAAGAGAGAGATCTAAGTTTACACTGGAAAGGAGGCAATGTCCAATGAAGGGAAATGTAAGTTCATTTGGGATGAGTCTGGTTTAGTGGAAATGACCAATCAGGGTCAATCCCCAAATGGCGCCCACATAGCAACCAGTTTCTATGGCATCCTCAGAGATTCCCTGAGGGCATATCTTGCCAGGGTTTCTACGGTGTCCCATTCACTTAAGTCATTAGGAAAGCCTGGTACCAAGAGGCTCACAAAAATAGCTGGCTTTTTCCATTACATCAAGGAATGATTATGCCTCGGCAGGTAATGAAAGTTAATCATCATATTCAGGTTTGGAGTTTTATGGCAGATAGGAGATAGGCAGTCTACTCCCAAATTAAAGTTCAGTAGGAGGCTGATGGATTGGTATTGGTTAAGATTGGAGTTAAATATCAATAAGGGATTTGACTGGCCCAAGTCCTGGATTCAAGAAACACCAGTCAGTGCCTATAGGTGTCTGCACTGGGCCCAGACTTCATATAATCCACCATGAAGAGGTCTCTTCTAAATCATCACTGGTACAGCCAGAACCATGAACATGACCAAAAAGATGTCTTTCTACCTTCTCTTCTCTGCGACACACATGGACCAAGATGACTTGACTGTTCCATACCCTGATTTCCACTTCCAATAAAAAGTAACAGAGCTGATGTGTTCATGAAAATGCTTCAATTCACCAAAGTTATTAGGAATATGAAGGCCAAAAAAAATGTAATTACAGGAAAACCAGTGAATGGTTTGTCCTTAACCCTAAGGTGACACAAGGTTTTCTTTCACTATTCAAAGAAAAACACAACAGGAAAATGAAGGCAGAGAGGAGTCTAATTGTTCCAACCTGTACCACTTCACATGAACCCCCAACTTATCACAAAGAGAGGGCTGCAGAAAGAACACTAGGCATGAGTCAGAAAGACCCATCCCAGATACCCCATTGGCTGTGTAACTAGGGATGTCACAACTTCTCTGATTTGCAATTTGCTTACTTGTAAAATGTGGGACGATGATCTGTAAGGGGACTTGCCAGCTCTCAATCTGTGATCTTATGAGCCTCTATGAGCTTCACATAATGCTCTTCATGCATTTGCAGCAGGCTATTCTAGCCAAAGGGGCAACAAAGGCTCAGTTCAGGGTCCAGATGAGGACCACTGGTCAAGGGTGCCCTAGAAAAGATTCCTTTTCTATTCCTTTTTCAGTTTCTCTATCTGTAAAATGGGTATAACAGTACCACCCACTTCCAAGGTTATTGTGAAAATCAAATGAGATAATATTTATAAAGTGCTCTTATCAGTTCCTGGAAGTTATAGGCATTTAATAAAAGCTTCTTCCCTTCCCCCTTCCTTTTCTGGTAGACTTTGAACTAGATCATTTTAAAATCTCCTTACAAAACTAGATTCTGTGTTTTAGAGATAGAAAGTATCATTTTTTTTTTTTCTAATAAGCCAGTGGCCAGCACCCTTAGGTCGATTATCTTTGGATATCCCAGTGATAAAGTCACTTGCCTAAGGGAAGTAAATAGGAAATGTTCAAAGGAAGAGACCTAAGTTCTCAATAAATGAATTTCAAAAATGTAAAAATGCAAATTGAAGTTCCACACCCCACTTACTAGATCAGCAAAGCTGACAAAAAGGTGCAATGACAATGGCTGGAGAGCTGGCACTCCAACAGGGATATTGACATGTTGTGAGTCCCGCCATTTTGGAAAGCCCCCGATGCTACTACATGGTAATACCTTATGAGCCAGTGATAGCCTGTCTATAAAACCTGGAGCCAAGAAAGCTCAGAGAAAGTGAAAAAGAACCTAGAGATACAAAAATATGGACAGCCTTAATATGGACAGTGTTGAGGAAGTGGAAACTAATAAACTATCTAACAAGATATCCATGACCTAAGAAAAGGGATCGATTCAAAGAAACTCAGGAAGACTTTGATGAACTGAAGCAGAATAAAGCCAGGAGAACCAAGACAATAATTAATATGATGACAAAGTAGTAAAGACAAACATCTTTGAAAGACTTAAGAAATTGAGTGAGTGAAATGCCAACCATAATTCCTGGTGACTGAGGAGGAAGCAAGCTACCCATTTCCTTCAAGAGAGATGATGGTTTCAAAATGCGAAATGACATACACTTTTTCCCGATATGGTCAATGAGGAGATTTGTTTTGCCTGATTATGGATAGTTGTTGAGATAGAGAAAGAAACAGAAAAAGAGAAATGGCCCAAGTGAAATAGAGATAGGGATGCAGGAAAAAAAAAAAAGAATGAAAAGGAAAGAAATAGGAAGAAAAATATAAACGAGTAAGGAAGGAAAGAAGGAAAGGAGGGAGGGAGGGAGGAAGGAAGAAAGGGAAGAAGAAAGGAAGGGAGGAAGGAAGGAAGGAAGGAGGAAGGAAGGAGGAAGGAAGAAAGGAAGAGAGGAAGGAAAGGAGGGAGGGAGGAAGGAAGGAAGGAAGGAAGGAAGGAAGGAGGGAAGAAGAAAGAGAAGGAAGGAAGGAGGGAGGAAAGAAGGGAAGGAGGGAGCAAGGGAGGGAGACAGGGAGGGAAGAAGAAAGGGAAGAAGGAAAGGAGGGATGGAGGGAAGCAGGGAGGGAAGAAGAAAGGAAGAGAGGAAGGAAAGGAGGAAGACTTGGGAAATATTTAGGGATAAAATTTTTAAATGAATGACCCCAAAACCACAGAAATAGAACCAGCGTCAACTAGTACATAATCAGGTATTCATCCACCTTTTAATCACTACACAGAAGAAAATGGACAGGGCTCTTATTTGTGGTTTTTTAAATTATTCAATTTTGCAAATAATACATTTAAACACAAGCATTATGATGTTTTTCTTACTTTGCTCTCATTGCAGTCTTCCAAAAACCAACCCCAGCTACCTGAAAGTAACTGAAGAAGCTAAACCATCATTTAACTGGCTCTAGAAGGCTTTAGCCTGGCCTCCAACTCTGCACCCATGCAAAGTGTCTCCTGCATAATTTAGGAAGCTTCTACAATGATGACAAAAAACTTTGCTAAATCAAGTTTAAAAAAAAAAAGAAAATGAAAACTAGAAAAGGAATGATCACATGAAAATAAATCCTGAAAAACATTTTTCTCATCATCCTTTTATCAGACAACCTTGTGCAAATCGGATTTTGCGTGTAGTCATTCCCCACCAGCTGAGCTTCTACATTAACATTTAGCTGAGCAACTATCCAAGGAAACTCACGAATGGAAGAAAATAATACAATTAAAAAGAAAACAAGAGCAAGCCAATCAAAAGCCGTGGCAAATACTTCCACTTAGTAAACCACAGTCCAAATTTTCATCTCATCAAAATTCAGTAACAGACAGAAACATGTCGGACGTCTCATGTGAGGGATATTCATCGTAAAAGAAACATAGAGCAAAATAATACTAATAACAGCATTCTAACACTTTCATTCAATTAAAAGAAAAACTATTCCACCTACACAAGACTGCCACACATGAAGCAATAAGAGGTAAAAATAGTAAAGTAATGGCTTATTCCAAGACTGTTTCTGTCTGAGCTCCACTGAATATGAAGATGAGAAGGGAAATAATAACTACAACAACAATGAATAATAGTAATGAAAATGTCAGTAAGAAGCCGGAAACATAGAAGCCCAAATAGGGCACTGAACCCCCTCCCCCCAATCTGTGGCGCTGCTTGTCAGCCCTTTTCTGCACCAAGCTACACCCAAGGACTTCACTTGGGGACTTGTCTAGAAATGTATCCTCCTATTTCCCAAGGCCCCATGGGGTGAATTCAAAGCCTGGCCGTGGCTGCCCAGTCCTATATCTGGACCAAGATTGGGCAAGGCTAGATGAAAAAAACAAACAAACAAAAAAACATGGTTCCCTGCAGAGTTTTCTGTCTCTGTCCCTGTCCCTAGTCCTGACTTCTCATCAGTTTCCCTCTCCGGGTCTGGAAGGACAGAGATCCATGTGGAATCATTGAGGGTGACCTGGGAGCATTTAATCATCAAGGAAGAAAGACAAAGTGAAGGAGTTTTTGAAGGGATCCCCTTCCACCACTAGCTGACTTCCATTCCTGCCTTTCCCAGCCCTCGACTCCGGTCAGGGCTGCGCGGTGGCAACTTGCACTTTGGTTCATCTTGCTAAGATGCCAAGAGGGGTCAGCTGAGCTCTGCTGGGGTCCAAGGCGGCTACTCATTGGCCTTTGTGCCCACAGCATGATACCTTACACGGAACAGGAGCTGAATAAGGAGGAAGTGGTTCTCGCTACACCACACTAATTATTAATAAACTTGTTAATAAATTAATAATTGGGAATAACTATTGCGTGTTAATAAGTTAATAAATTGTTACCTGACTAAACCTATGGCAATTCCTAACCAGGAGGCATTATGAGGCTCACTAGGGCCAACTTTCTCATTTTTCCAGGGAAGAAACCCCAAGGAGGTTATGACTTGCCCACCATCACGAGGTCTTGGGGAGAGCGCTGTGTCAGAGCACCACACTTAAATGAAATAGATGCATTCCTGTGAAGCTGTCTGTAAAAGACACTTTTCCCAAAGCATCCTGTTTTCCCACTGACATTTATTTTTATTTCAGAAATATATCCCCAGAGAACTCATTCAAGCAAACAACTGCAGGAGCTGCCACAAGGTCCTCGGGTGCCTGCTGGTCCCGGGACGTCCGTCTTCCCAGTCCCCCCGTTGTGAACCCCTGGTCCTCTCAGAAGGAAGGGCACGTGGGAGTGTAGATGCCCCAGATAGACCTCCTTTCACAGGAGCCTAACTCTAGAGCATGCAGGGACCCTAAAGGGCTTCTGGTACGATCCCGTCATCTTCCAAAGGAGGAAGTGGCAGTCTCGGTAGGACAGATGACTTCTCCCAAATCATACAAATCAAGGAACAAAGTTAGACTCAGACCCAGGTCCTTCCAATCCAAACCCAGCGTTGAGTGGTTGGAAGCCGACTCACGAGCCACGACAAGTTAGAGGAGTCAGGCCCTGTGGGATCCTCAGAGACATCACTGGGGACATGCCCACTCATGTGGCCAGCCCTGCTACAGGGGTGCCCACCTCTCCTGCAAAACACTGAGAGTGTGAGTGTAGATATAGCTGTACACACATTACATATATGTGTGGGATACACACACACATACACACAACGAATACAAGTGTCTACTGAAACAACAAGGAAGCAATAGCTCTTTATGAGATAAATCGATTCATCCTTTGGAAAACGAGATCCTTTATCCATTTGAAAGAATTCCACGTAGCCCCTTCCCTAACACCAGGCTGAGTCATACACAAATTAACCCTTAGAAAGAATTTAGGTGAGCTGCAGTCGGGAGAGGGATGCCTCCCCCCCTACCCCAGCTGGCCCCCCAAGTCTGCTGCCATCAGAATAGCCCATCCCCATCCCCACCATGTATCCCAAGGGCTGGGAATCACAACTTGCCCCAGTTCTGCTGATTCTTGACAGCTTCACACCTACTCCATCAAGAGAGGGGTGTCCATGTGTGTGTGTGTGTGTGTGTGTGTGTGTGTACGCGTGCGCGGGCACATGTACCCAGGCCCTTCTCACAACCACACGGCCTCTCCCAGATAAGGCCTTGAAGGCAGCCTCCTGAGGCCATCATGTGGGCTTAGGGGTTGGAGCAGGGAGTGTCCCAAGAAGGCCCCTGCCTGGCCCACCCAGCTCCTCGCTCCCCCTGGGACTCCCTCCCTCCTTGTTATTGAACAAGAAAAGGTCCAGGAGGGAAAGAAGCCACCTACTGCCTATGGCGAAGTTCTCAAATAGTCCACAAATCACAACAAAACCAGAAATGACCCTGGCCCCACCCTAACCATACCAGGTCCAGGCCCCCCTCCTCACACTTAGCTTTCTCAGCCCACCCTATTACTCAGGTGGAGCCAACGTGGAGATGCAGAGATGGAAGGTACCCTCAGGGACTGAGCTCGCTCCCACATGGTGGTCACCAGGGAGCAGCCCAGCCGCCTGCACATCCAGAAACCCAACTGAGCTCATCCAGGCTTGGGAGGCACACCCCATCTCCCCCACCACCTTGCCTCTTAGCAAATGGCTTCTTTTTTTTTTTTTATCGGAAGAAGATCTGCCCTTCCCAGCTCCAAGACTCTCTCTGTCTTTCCCTCCTTGCCCCCAGTTTCCTTCCCCCCTTCCCCCTTGAAGTGTCTCCTTTTGCAAAGCTAGCACAGCCTTTCCCCCATTTTCTGAACCCAGTCCTCCCCCTTCCCCTGGGCCCTGACTCCTCAGAGATCTCCCTTCTCATCTTCTTTTCTCTCTCTCCTCACTCCTTCTATGATCCTTCTTTGAAACCTATTGTCCTCCATCCCACTCCCATCACTGACTGAGTCCTGATTTTCTATCAGCCCAAGAATCATGCAAATTCAAGTGCTCACTTCTATGGCTATGAGCCCTTCCCCAATTTTTCTTAGATGGGTTTAGCCAGCATCCAGGTACCGGACACACTGGCTAAGTGGCCCTGAAGTAGTCACTCAGACCCAGAGACAATTTTTTAAGATTACTCGGGGGAAGGGGAGCTGCCGACTGACACTGCTAGAGACAGTCAGTACTGAGGGTTTCCTTTACTGATAAAATCACAAGTTTGGACCTCCCAAATTTCCTAAACTCAACTACCAGGAATTGGTCTTTTTGCCGTGTACTGAACTCCACGTTTCTAGTTTCACACAAGCGTTATCTTCTCCGCGTTCAAGAGTAATGCAGAATGGCGTCACTCCACACAGTCTAACAACCCTGCAAATCAAATCTATGACCGAACAGCCCTTAGTTTGCTCTTCTCCAGCCAAAGAATCCTCTTCCCTCTCTTTATAGATTTATCTTTTTTATGGTAAAATTAAGTGACAGCCACTAAGTGGCTGCCATGTTCCAGGGGCACCAATAGAGGCCTTCGAGGAGTTTAGGTTCCTTTTGTAAGTAACTTCAAGGCTCCAGGTCCGAGGATTCCCCAGCCAAGGATACCGAGTAGTTAGGTCAAGCCTTGGAGTCTGAGCAATTTCACCACCACCATCAACAACAACATACACCCAATTCTTGAAGATTTGCAAAGCACTTTATAAATCCTATTTCATCATCCAAATGCCAGGAAAAATTGTAACATCCATGTTACAGAAGAGGAAACTGAGGCAGACAGAAGTAAGTATCCCAAGCTAGATTTGCACCCAGTTTTCCTAACTCCAGACTCAACCCTTTACTCAGAAAACTCTTCTTATTAAATGAAAGAATTCTCCCCACCAAAAAAACAAAAACAAAAACAAAAACAAAAAAAAAACTAAACATATGGCCACTGCTTTAAAGGGAAAACATGAAATATTTTCCAATTCAAGAAAGAAGACTCTAAAAATATTTTAAATATGTTTTGTAGTGAGAAAATAAAAACTGAAAAATAGCTCTACCTTGTCTGGAAACTTGGACTAAGATCCAGACTTCAATAACTACTCACAATGAGTAGAGATCTGGGCTCTGGAACTGAGAAATCCTGGGTACAAGTCATGCCCTCTTACATGGAAGGCTATGTGACCCCGAGCAAGCCTCAGAATCTCTGAGAGCCTTCTGGGTAACTCTCTTACACTGGGGGTGAGAAAAGGCTGGCAGATGGGCACCGAGGAGCAGTTTCCTCGTAGGACTCCCCTCTATTGGTGAACTTCCAAATCTAGGTCCTAAACCCTATGGGATGGTATTAGAATAAATGAAGCAAATATAAGGACATTTACAGGGAGGATTCATTATAACAAAGCATTTTTAGGGAGAAGCAGCAAGAATGCAGTGGATAGAGCAACAGCTCAGGAAGATCTAGAGTCAAACCTTGCTTTGACTGATTGCTGAATGACCTTAGTCAAGTCACTGAAGTCTAAACCTCAGTTTCTCCATCTGTAAAATGGAGGTGACATTACTAGCATCTGTCTCACTCTTGTGATCCTCAAAGAAAATGACATGCACCAAGTTCTTTATCATTGGCTACACTATGGACAAGTTGTCTCACTCCTTTAGTTCTTCATCAGCAAAATGGAACTGGGGAGTTTGGTTTCCATGAGAAAGTCATCAAGCTAGGTCTGGGCCGACTTGCAAAGAGAAGCAGTTAGACCCTTTGGACAGAAGAGGAAACCTCCACCATCCCTTCTGCAGGTGGGTGGGCCTGGGCTTTTCTTCCATAGTCAGTGGGAAAGGGAACCTTCTGGGGGGCTGGAAGGAGGATACAATTTCTGTTTAGCTCACTCTTTCCTTTTTTCTTCCTTCTCACCTTCCTTCCTTTCTTCTTCTTTTCTTTCTTTCACCCAACCTCCTTGTTTTCCCTTCCTTCCTTCCTTTCTTCTTTCGTTCCTTCTTCCTCCCTTCTTTTTTCTCCCTTCCTTTCCTCTTTCTCTCTAACCTTCCCTCCCTCCTGTCTTCCCTCCTTTTTTTCTTCTTAACAAAAATATCCCCTTCTCCATTAGAATACAAAGTCCCTGAGAGCAGGGACTAATTTTTTATTCTGTATCCCCAGAACTTAACCTCATGCTTGGCACATACTAAGTGCTTAGTAAATGATTTTTAATTTATTCCCTCAGAAGACCTGAGCTTACTACAGAGAGTGGCCATACCCTCCCTGAGCCTCCATTTACTCATCTAGAAAACTAAAAGTTTCTAAGGTTTCTTGAACTCATCTAACAAATAAGGTTTGTACCTCACAGTCCTGGAACTCTTTTTACAAAGACTTTACAAAGATTCTCTCACTTAATCCCACAAATCAATGATCTTAGGAAGTTGGATTTGAGTGGTCTAAGCTGGGAGGAATAAGTTGTGCCGTCTGTGCATAGGATAGATGGATAGGAGGAACCATTCTTACTAACATTCAACCCTCCTTGGCTTTGCCATATATCAAGATTCTGGGTGAGATGTATAACTGAGCACAAGTGGGTCCCATTGTCCCCATTATCTTGTGAAACCCCCTTTAGTCTAGCCTAGTACTGACCATTTCTGATATAAAGAGAAAAGGCTTTCTATGATCTCTTTCCCAAGCAAGATATTGGCCCTAACTACTCTGTTTGTCACTGCTTTCAAATACTTTTCTCTAGGTCAGGAGTTCTGTCGTAGAAGAAAGAGACCCTGCAGGGACCATATTAGTAAAGGGAGCCAGTCACTGGGAGGAGGCACCCGAGGGATCAGTTGGAGCTCTCCTCTGTAGTCAGGCTCAGGTAAGGAGCACAAAACTGAGAGCCAGAGACTGCTCACGAGCTGCCTCATGTCAACTCCACCCTACCAAACTCAAGATAAAAAATGAAGTTTTTGACTCATCAGCCAGCTGCTGAATCCTTGAGCTGGGGACCGAATGCAAGACACAGTTATACAAAAACTAAGATCCCTGAAGCAGATTGCACCAAGGCCATTACTAGGAACATGCATAGATGCTTGTTAGGGACTGTGGTAGAATATTGTCATTGATACCCTGGGGCCCCACAACCTTCTGCCCATTTGGGCCCCAATCTGTCTCCTCTGAGCCACGGTACATCTTCTCTTTCCTTTGCTGGGTCCTCTCTTGACAACCTGCCTGGGAGTATGCACACACCCAACCATGAAACACCTGACCCGCTCTACACCCCCTGCAGAAGCAGATGCCCAGTAGGCAGGCAGGATGCTCACTAAACAACTAGACTTGGCTGCTGGACAGGGCGAGACTCCCGTCATCTGGGCAGCCCTCTGCCACGGTGCCCCATGAAATAAAAATTACCAAAAAAATAAACAGAAGATAAGAAGGACCTGGCAAAATCTGTGAGTCAACAGGAAGAAAGGGGGAACCAACCACAAAAGCAAAGGAAAGAGGGGGGAAAAAAGAAAGGGAGGGGAGAAAGGCATCAAAGAGATGAGTCACACTGTACTTACAACTTTCAGCCTGATAGTCTGGGACAAACTGCTCATCATTGTCAGGTACCTGAGCTGAAGAAAGAAAAAAAAGAAAAGAAAAGAAAAAAAATGAGCCGAACAACCAAAGCATAATGGAAAAATAAGGTCAGCAGGTAGGAGTGGGGCGGGTAGCTGAAGGGCAGGGAAGCCCACCTATGGGCAGCTGCCGATGCTTTGGCCCTGACACCTGAGGGAGCAGGAGAGGTTCTGGACCCAAGGAGGGGATGCTTGGCAAGCCCAGACTCCCGAGAGCACTGCCCAAGCTCAGAACTGGAAGGAACACTCCCTTGACCCTCCCCCTCCAGCACTATACATCTAGGGTTTGGGGATCCACCCTTACTTGGGGAAATCCAACTATCAGCCCACACCCAAATGCTGCTGGCCCCCAGATGCTAAAAGACTAATTCAAAGGAGAAATCAAAAGCTCCATTTCTCTAGAAGACACCACCATGCTGACAGCAAAGGCCCTTCTGCCCAGTCTGCCAGGCCGTAACAGAAATACTGAGAGCAGCCTGTCCGGGTACAAATTCTGTCCATGCTGGGGCACGGGGCGGAGGAACGCTCAGGATTGTGAACTTGTCAACGGTAATAATGATGATGATGATGATAACTGGGATTTTACATAGCGCCACCTCTCTGTCCGGCACTGTGCTGAGTGCTTTACAGATGTGATCTCATGTGCTCTGCTCTTCCTGGGTATTGTTCCCTCTGCCTTAGAAATGCTCGAGCACTATCACAAAACACCATATTAAGCCACAATTACTCAAAGAGAGGAGACGCTTTCCCTACAGCCTCCACCTCCTAAAGACAACCAGAGGCCATGAAGTTTCACCCAACAAAAATGACATTATGGAGAGCCACCGTCCAGACCTCCTTTCCATTGATTGGGCCTCCATCAAGATCTAGTTTCAAGGTTAAATAACAATGACGGCTCCCCCAGTGAACCCTTGGGACATCCTGTCCTTGAAAACTCATCAAGTCCCCTCCACATGCCCACTGCCACTTTCACAGAATGACTCCCAAGAAAGGAGGTTCATCTATGCTCCCATTCAAGATTTAAGCTCAAAAGAGCTTAAATGACCTTTGGCCTGAGCTGTGCAAGGACCCAAGTCTCCAATTTATTTTGTTTTTATAGGCCTAAGAATTGGACCTGATAGCTTGGTTCAAGAGATGTTTGCTTAAGGGGTCTCTTATTGCTCAGCTTGAAAATGGGAATTTTTTTTATGACTAGAGCCTGGATATGATGAGATCTCAGCACAATTTCTTATTGTTTGCTAACTGAGAGCAAGCTTCATGATAGGATGGGGGGGGGAGGGAAGGAGGATTCTAGACCTCTTTCCACCAATGCAGATCAGTGACTTGTCTGTCATTCGGTCTTAGTGAGATGCCTAAGGAGAACTGAGATGTTCAGTGACTTGCCCAGAATGCATCAGGGCAAAATTAGAATCTAGGTTTCAGAGATTCTAAGACAGCCTTCCGTCCACTACCAGATTCTTTCTCTAGAATAAAATACAGGAAAATTAAATATGAAAAGGGAGATAATCTAATTCGGTAAGAAACGACAAGGCATTTAATGGCAACAAGCATTTATTAAGCACTTACTGTGTGCAAGGTACTGGACTAGGCATTTGATGCATTTGTTCCTCTTACATGGATCCCAAACAATCTTTAGGAAAAACTAAAATTGGCACTGATTGCATTTCTTCATATCCTCGAAGCTCCGAGCAATGCCTGGAACACATTGGGAGCTTAACAGATGCTAGCTGATCTGCAGAATAGGTAAGAACCCCAATATGATCTACCCTATTATTTACAAGCAGCCATCATTAGGCTGGATTTGAAATCAGGAAGAACTCAAAATCTGGTAAAAATCTTAGTTGCTGTGTTACCATAGACAAATCACCTAAGATGAGGGGTTTGGACCAGATAGAGAATAGTATTTACTTGGGCTAAATATGTGTGTTAAATGCATAGGATGTAAATACAAGCCAATAGGTCAACCTCTCCCCTCAAAAAGCTTCCATTCTGATGGAGGAAAATTCAGATGATGAGCATCTGGAAAGTAGGCTCAGGGGACTTGGAAAAAGAGAAATCTTGCTGGCGAAGAGGTGGACAAGTCCAGAAGAAGGAGATTAGTTAGGAGTAAGATGATCACAAAATGGTGGTCTTGGCTAGGGATTGGACTATCAAGAGGGCAGACCTCAGGGTGGCACCATTTCTAAGGTGGGGAGCCTGATGGGAAAGAGTGGAGAGTCCAGGAGGGAAGCCGGTCAAGAGTGGCTTTGAAGGTCCCTTCCAGATCTCAATCTGCTTTCCTCCAACAGAGGAATGGGAAAGAAGGCATCCAATTCCTCCACTTGCTTATACATAGATGCACTTAATGATTAATCTTCTACCGTCTCAGATTCAAGATGCTCTCTCCTCATAAAGTGACCCCCGTGAGGCCTTCTCTGTCAGCCACTGTCCCTGTATCCCTGCTCAATTAAACAGCTCATCGTGAGATTCTGTGCCAACAATGGGACATGGCCCAATTTGAGAATGTCTACAACCCAACAGAGCCAAGGGTATCTTGAATTATCCCTAAAAGACCAAGGAAGAGCCATCATTCCAATTTAGCATCACCTGTAAACTCCTCAAACTATTTCAAACTGGAAACTGATCAGATTCCCATCAACTGGAAACCAACTAAACAAACCACGGTAGAGGGATGAGGCAGACTATTTATTACTGTGTTAGAAGAAATGGCCAAGGCGAAAAATACAGGGAAGCTGGGAGAAATCCCCACAAACTGTTGCAGAACAAAGTAGAGAAAACCAAGAAAACAATAGATATCACAAATAGAATAGTGGGAACAGAAGAAATCACAGCCCCCCCCCCAAAAAAAAATAATCCAATATGAACACTGCAAAATTGTGAAGGACAAGCCTGGCTGGAAAGAAACTATTTTGGCAGATTCTCCCCCTTTTCTGAGTGGAAGAGCCACAGAGTTTGTACACTGATTGAATGGATTTTCAGCCTTTTTCAATGTACTGATCAATTATACTGTTTTTTCCCTCTTTTTCTGCTTTTAAAAAATGTGACGTGATATGAGATGACTTCCTGGGAAGGGGAGGAGAAAGAAGGAATAGCGGAATGTTTTTAAAAATATATCAAAAACACCTGATTTTAAAATATATTTGCTTTTCCTCCTCAGTTAGCTTTATGAATTAGAATGGGGCTTTAAAAAAAATCACACCCCAAACTTTTTTTTTAAAATAACAATACGGCAACACCTCATAAAGCAAAGTCAAACGGTGCTCTTATTTTTCTCCATCATCCCTCACTCATCAGAGCTCTGCTGATAAATAGTAGGAAGGGGGGGTGGTTATCTGAGCAGCCCCACCTCCCCAGCCTTCACATTAGAACAGATGCATTTTCAGGACCCTGGTAACATGCAACATCCCTCCACGAGGAGTTAGAAATGACCAGTGAGCGCCAGATTGAATACGGGTCATTGACTGTGTTGGCCGCCAAGTCTTCCCCATTGGCTGGGGGACATCCGCAACACTGCACACGAAGTATCCAGCCCGTCTTGCGTGGGTGTGTTGGGGGAGGGGGGCGTGTTCACGGGAGGTGTGTGAAGGAATGACAGAAATGAGGGACCCAGTCCGAGGCTCCTCTATACTCCCATTCAAGTCCTCGGATAATAGCTGCTTACGCACAGTTTGTAAAAGGAGTAAGGAGGAGAATTGATGGTGGCGTTCTGACTCTTTTTTTTTTTTTTTTCTTTTTGAAGATACCAAATAAATAGACCTGACACTTACGCCTGAGCACATTACAGAAATCTAACAAAAAAAAAAAAATATGACTCACATTTTCACAGGAGCTAATCTTAAGAAAAGTGAACAGAGCAAGGGAACCGACGCTCTCCTGAAATAGACAAAGGCTGTGTGTGCGTGTGCGTGTGCGTGTGTCTGTCTGTCTGTCTAGTGCTGAGTGAGTTTAAGAAGGAAGCAGTTAACCAAAAATATCACTTGGATCTGAGCAAGGAAAATGTGCTGTCTCGGGACAAGAAAGCAGACACTTCCTTCCCATTCTTCGATGGGACTGGGCTCTTCTGCCAGCTCCAAAATGCAGCTTTCTTAGGTTTTGTCCGAGGAGACCAGTATAACCTGGAAACCGAGCAGGGCAGGCAGCGTGGGCGATGGACACCCGTGGTCCTTGCTATCGGTCCACGGGAAACGTGCTCACGACCATCCCAGCAGACTGGGAAAATCTCTCCCCTCTCAGCTTAACGAGAGGGAGAAAAGGAAGACAAGGTGGAGGGGGAAAGGAAGGCCAAAAGGCCAAGAAAAGGCTTTCAGGATGATGGAGCTTGTGGATTTTATTGGCGACAGCGCGGCAGCTCTCCAGTACTTGTCCATTCGAGCTGAGGGGCCAGCCCGCCTCAATCCCTGCCTGGAAGTGGTCAGAATTTGCACTCTCAGCCATTTGCCTCAGCCTCAGGGATGATTACCCAAAGCTGGCACCCCCTTTTCAGCACTTTGGGGGGCAAGTGGAATATTAATTAGAATCTGCATGCCACAGAACAACAGCAAGCCCCACTTTCAGTCGCAGCGCTTCTTAATGAATGTCCCCTTGCAAAAAGAAAAACACTCCCCCACCCCTCACCCCCAGTTACGTGCAGCAGAATCTAGCTGGTTCCAAGTGGAACAGAAATGAGGGCTTCAGGAAAAGTTGGCATTTAAGGATGTGACACGATCAGCTGTTTGTGGAGAGAAGGAAGAGCCCTCTCTTTTCTTTTCGGAATCGGAAGCCCCGTCCCCAAAGCGCAGCGCCCGAGGCCCTTCCCCAGCAGGGTGCAGTAGCAAAGGGGTTAATGTTTAATTAAAACCAGCTCCAAGCTCTGAAACAATGACCCGGAGCCAAACTAGGCAGAAGATGGATGAGTCATTCTTTCTGCTGGTGAATGAGACAGCTGATCTCCCAACCATTCCTCAAGACAAGCAGTCGGAGCCGGAGGCCGGTCTCCATTCACAAAAAGCCAGCCAGGCCGGGCTGAGCCATGTGGGCCGGCCGCAAGCCTCTCCTGTCACGCCCTGCCAGAGGGCTGCAGGCAGGAAACTTGAACTCTGCGCAGTGTAAACACACCAGGCGGACGGCTTTGTCTCCCCGCAGAGCCCGGGGCCGGCCCGGGAGGGAGCCCGGGAGGAAGACACGGAGGCTTAACCCCTTCTGGTCAGAGCCGTCCCCCCCACTGCCCCTCCCCCGGAAGCCAGCCCCCCGGGGGGTCCGGCCCCGGAGCTTTGTCTGCTCGGAGGCCGAGCGGCCTCCAGCCCGTCCTCCCCAGGGAGGGCAGCCTCCTCCCGGACGCACTCAAATAACGTGGCTTTGACCTAGAGGAAAGGAGATCTCGGGCCGCCAGAGAAACTTTTCTCCCCTAACTCCGTCCCGAAAGCCAAGAACAATGCTCCCTGGCCATCCACAGCGAGCTCTCTCTGGCTCATCCCCCAGGCGAGCTTCGGGCCACGGAACCCAAGCATCACGAGTCCACTAAGCCTGGTTCGGGGCCACATCCGCTGGTAACATTGAAAACGACTGCACAAAAACATAAGCATTAATTAATGCTCGAGCATAAACATGGGGAGAGACAAAAGGGAAGCAGCTTCCCCCGCTGGAGAAGCTTTAAGACTCCTTAAAGACATCCCTTCTTTCCCGGCTCAGTCTCCCAACAAGCACCACTCATCCCCAAGGCGATCTGCTGGGACTTGTAAAGGCATCAGGGGCTTAGATTAAAAGAAGCCCCACAGGTCTCTTCCTCCTGATGCCCCCCACCCCGATTTTTAAAACCCTTAATTTTTTTTCTGACCCTTATTAAAAAGGTTACAACATTTTACCTACTTATTTCAAAGAGCACCCCCCCAAAAAAAAAGACATATATCATTCTAGTCAACAATCCACACTGACAATCCAGGATGTCAGAAGCTGCATGTCTTTTAAAGACTTCCAGCGGTCCAGTTTAATTCCCCCTTTCTCTAGTTTTGTGGGAGCGTCTCATTCTCGGTCTGGAGGATACTCTTGAGGTCCTGGACCTTTAAGGTACTTCCTCTCCCAGGCTAGCCTAACACACCTGGTATGATGCCCCAAAGAAAAATGGCTCCAAATGAGTCCAGGGGCATCTCTGAATTCTAGAAAACCTGCACTTAAACTGCAACCTCTTTTATTTTGTTCTGAGGAATCATTCACTCAGGTATTTAGGTGTATGTTTGTTTTGTTTTGTTTTTTCTTAGCCATACAAAATACTATTTTTTTTAATTGTAAGACATCTATTTCTTACTGTGACATACATAAATAACACACATTCATCTACCAGATTCTTGGTTTCCTTGAAATGGTGTCATTTTGAACCCCATGGAGACAGAGATGGAGGCCATCTTTGCACTTCCAAGCATTATATGTCAAAAGTACCGAGAATTTTATTCTTGTTGTTATTTTAACATCATCAAATCAGTTCTGGATACAAATTCAGAAAAAAAAAAAAGTTAAAGTCTTAGGTACGACACCTGAATGTTCAAAGTCAAACTGGATTTTCTGGTTAAAAAAAAAAAAAAAAAGTCAAATCGGTCCAAGGCGTGGTACGTGGCCAGTGGCCCCACTTTGTGTGAGAACCCTCTTTAGTGAGACCAGAGGAACTAAATAAAAATAAGGGTGCCGGAAGGATAGAAAAAATCCCCTTGAAAAAGAGTTCCACCAAAGTTCTCCACTCCTATCAGGTCAACCTTTTCACCAGCTCCCCATTCTCATTGCCAAAAGGCCACTCATGAGTCACCTCACTAACTGTCAATGGGCTGTATTTCGTGCTGTTTTAAAAGCATTTTTCTCTCTCAGATGATGAAATTGGTAAACAAATTCCCAGGGAACAAAGCACTCTGTTTTCTTCCCACCCTGCCCCTGACCATTGCTCCAAATCCCTGCATATTCACCTGGCTTCAGTGATTAACATGGCCAAGGTTAAGAATTCAGTTTTTCCCACCGTCTCTATCTGTTCAAGAATCACCGGATTTCACCAAGATAGACTGACTACCATGACACTGAGTTAATATTTGAACCAATTATTTCAAGTCACTGAATAACTGCCATCTGCCAACAGCAATCTAATATCGAAATACACACAATCAATAAAAGCATTTTGCATATGAAAATGCCAGAAGGAAACAGCAGTGGCATAAATAGAACATTAGTACATGGAGGGAGAGTTTAGAATCATTCTCATCTGCCTCCTGACAGTGGGGGACCTGTCTACCCATTTTCTACTTCAGGATTGGACCAGACCTTTCATAATTCTGTCCTCAGGAGATTTTTACCACAAGACTTTTCAGTGTTTTGGATCATGGAAGGAATACCAGCCTAAAACTGCTCTGCCCTGAAATGTTTCTAGTCTGCTTATTTAAAAGATGAAGTGAATTTTCACCAAATCCCCAAGGCTTTAAAATATTCCCCTCACATTTCAATAACGTCTAGTTATTTGCTTCAATCCCCCTCATATTAACTAAAGTTAGTAAACCAGGTTAATTACCGCAATGACCATTAATAAACAGGCTGTTCTCTGCATTTCACTTGTAAAAATTCTAACAGGAAATAGCAAATAAAAGTTTGTAAAGCTAAAGAAACCAAAGGCCTTCAGAGGGCACCGCTCCAGTTATATCTTTTTTCAGTCATTCTTTAGGAATAATTTTCTGCAGCTATATGTTTCATAAATATATTTTTCTATTCTGATAAATTCCCCCACATTGTTCTCGGCTTGGGGAGAAGCCTAGTTAATTGCCCAAGGTTTTTATTATTATTTTTTAAAGAAGGTCAAGATGGCTCGAGATTTTCTTGGTCACTTTCCTGACTACAGAGCATCAGGAAAAGAAATATGTAAACATGAAAAAGTCAGCCAAATTGGCAAGGTCCAGAAGGACAGAAATGGATAAATCCATCCTTGGATAAACAAGACCCATTTGCAGATCTGTTCTTGGCTAGAACGGTTCAGACAGTCAAGTAAGTGGAGCTAATGATGCCATTCTGACACCAGCGTATGGCAAATACTCCTGCACATCCCCAAACTTGGATTCAACCGTTAGTACTGAGAAATAATATAAAAGGTGAACTGAATAAGCAAATAATGAAGAAACAAATCCTCATTATTAAAGGATAATTAAACTCTACTTCCAAAGCAGCTCATCAACTTTTATAGCTCTATTAGCCACATGAGAAGGATGAGCAGTACACTTCATCTCAAAATAAAAGAATCTTCTCATTTAAAAAAATAAAATAAAACAACACAGACATTAGGGTCAAGGAGTTTATCACAGTACAGCTGACCTAAAGGACCACGATGGCAGGATTTCTTTACCAGAAGTCCCCCCACCCTCGGCATTCATGAAAGTGTTAGGCTTCAGAGCACAAATATTCATGCTTTCAGAATTAAAATATGTCTGCATAAAACCCCATTTTATTTCAAAAATAGCAAGCATACCCTCATCCTGGGCTTATAGAGCTGGGTCTTTTTTTTTTTTTTTTAATTCCTGGGTAAGAATTTATAGAACCAACTTTAAGAGCATAAGGGAAAACTTGGATGGATCATTCAAATCACTCATTCATTTAGCCACAGGAAACAAGCTCAAAACTATAAAAATGCACCAAAGCTGATTATATATCTATAAAAATATTTATAAGTCAATTATAGATGCCACATTTTTTAAATTCCAGGAACAGGGTTGCTATGCACACCCAAAAATCTGCCAGCAATTATTTTTACTTGGAATCAGTGAGCATTAAACACTGCAAGAAGTAACAAAATGTTCCAACTCAATGAAGAGAATATTCAGTTCTAATCCATATACCAATAAATTATCTCGTGGATTTGATAAGTATCCGATACATTTTCAACTTTACAAAACCAGTAGCCGGGGGTCAATAATATGATATCCGGGCAAAAGAGATAAAGAAAAGTCATCTCTGGGACTGTGGGTGACTGGTTATGCATTAGAAGAAATTCTATTTTCAGTGACAATCTAAATCCCCCTCTCCCTTATTAGTGCCTAACCTTTCTTAGCATCTCAACATAATCCCTTTGCTACAAGATGGTGAAGAGAGGAACACACATTGACAAAAATGGCAAAAAGCAAATATTCAAGCTTGGAGAATTAAAATCTCAACAAAACAAAGAAACTCACTTTACATGCTTCCAGCAGCTTGAGCGTGTAGAACTCTCAGGGGGGAAATGCCCTCTATCTCAAAGCAGTTTAGAGGAAGAAAGCCTGACCCCCACTTCCTTAGAAAATCCCATCCACTCAATGCCCCAACTTGCAATAAGCCCGGGACTGAGCTGTACGAACACCGAAACAGTACAAGTCTTGACTTCTCTCTAACTTTTCCCCTCGAGTCCTCAGACAAAATCCATGCCGACAGGACAACTCAAGCCACTTCTATGCCTTATGCTCATCGGATAAAATGCCCAAGGATTTTTTTTCCCCCATCCCCAAAGAAAACAAACACCCTTCAACACCAGGAACTTCTGCACTTTTACAGAAACACTATCTCATTGTCCCTATGAAAAACAGCCAGCAACACACAGTCAAGGAGAGATCCCAATGGATCGCAGATTGCTTAACCTGATCAAAATCAGAGGGAAAATGCCTCTAAAAGTCTCCCTGGCTTCCGAAGGGAATTCCAAGAAAAGCACCAGCCAAACCCCATCCCCATCCAACACTTGCTTGCCTGCTGTACAGTAAGGAAGGAGAAGATATGGAAAAAAACCCGACTCAGCTCCCCAAGGCTTCCTCAGCAAGCCCTTCAGAGCTGAAGCATTCGATACACACCAAAGGCTCTGTGTTGGGCACAAGGTGGGAAGAAGACACTCGCACTCAAATCTTGAAGCATCCCGTCCCGATGAACCCAGAGCCACTAATTTCTGCCATCAGAAAAAGTACTCCAAGAGGACAGCGGGTAACTAAGTGTGCGCTGCTGCCGCTTGGCTTCAGAGGAAAAAACCAGCCCCGTGCTGGCTCGCTGAGGTCTCCTGAGGTACAATCATATAAACCTGATCAATTGCAATTAAAATCTGAGCAGAGGCTCCGAACTGGAAGTCTTGGTGCATTAGTTCTTGCCCAAAGCAGATGTGACTGGGAGCTGGAAGCAGTTTCTCCTGGTAATTTGTGATGACACAGGCTACAGCAGCCCCAGAGTCCCCAAAGACAAACTCATCAGAAGCTCTAATGTATGCATGACACATGAGGTGGCTCTTTTAGAGCTCAATTAATTGGTCTGAACATTAAGACAGCAAGTTCAGGACTTTTTTTTTTTTTTCCTCTGGAGTTTCATTCCTCCCTCCTCTTTCCCACCCCCCAACCTTTTTACAAGCATTTTCCCCCTTACCTTCTGCAAGCCATGTTTCCTGTAATTGGCTCAGATCTTGAAAGAGTTCTGGAAAAAAAAAAAGGTGAAGACATAAAATAATATGGCAACTCAACCTTTAATCTTCTCCTTCACGAAATGAAAATGTTATCTGCTTTTTTTTTCCCCCTCTGACACACATGTATATTATATATGGAGATGCTATTAAAAGAAAATCTCTTAGAAAGAGTCACCATTTCTCATTGTGATCATGGCAATACCTGATTCTTGCTTTGTGGGGACAGGGGGGTCATCTACACAAATCAGTAATCCTTGCATTAAAAACCAGAATCTTTGAATGCAGACAGACCACCACTAGGGACTGCTGGCCACCCTTTTTTTTTTTTTTTTCTTTCTTTCTTCCTTGTTATAGACACCTTTCAATCAATCAATCAATCAATTTCCCTCTCACACAGAGAAAGTGGAAGAAAATTGGGGGGGGGGGAATTAGCTTCAGAGAAACTTGCCCCTTGTCATGCTAAGGGGCCCAAAGGAATATCTTTCCTAGAAAGGCATACCAGAGGCTAACTGTGTGACAATCACTGAGGGACGAAGGCTCACTCCCTGGCATATTGGTCACCCTTATCTATAAATTTTGATTCAGCTATCAGGAGTCTGGCAAAGGAAAATAATCAGAAAGAAAGCTACTTCTTTCTAATATCTATTAAAATTAGGAACAGAGGAACATAAACTTGGCTTTTCTCTGAATTAAAAAAAAATCTAAAGTAGACTGCATTCTGAATGGCTATGTGGGCTGATGCAGGAGGGTATTTTGGGAAACTATGGAACTCAAAATTCTAATTTCAGTCAGCTAAAAATAACAAAATTTTCGATAAGTAGCTGTGGCAAGCAACCCAGCAGGAGGGATTTCCTCTGGGGTGATTCACCTGACTGAAAAGTTAGTCTTTCAGTTTATATTCTTAAAACTCCATGAGAGACCCTAAAGGGTTAATCTTTAGCCTCTGCTCCCTGGGGGTTCAAGGAAGCTTCAGGAACATAAATGAACTCAGATTAAAGACTTAAAGAGACTTTGCTAGCAACTCAAAGCTCCTAAACCAATCGAATGACCTAAGAACTTGGTCAGCTTTCAATGTTTTTATGTGTTTTTGAAAATCATCAAAGTATTCGTAAAAAGCAGTGGTCTGTGACCACATCAGGTCGTTCCACCTTCCCCTTTATTAAGTCATTTCTCATGAGTGGCCATGAAAAGGTGTCAACATCTGAATGACCTCTCATTGGCTTCTATAACTGAGCTTGATATCTTCGACTTTTTTCTCCCTCCCTTCACAGTTTTATTGATAGACCATATGGGCTGCAACACTGAAGCACAGCCATGGCTGGAGAGAAGGATGCCTGAGGGAGGGAGGGAGGGAGGGATGGCACACTGAACTCCTCATTTCGCTCTTTGATTAATCTCGGACACAACCACGACCGAGTATTGAAGCGCAGATTGCCACAATATGCAAAGAGCTTCAAGTAACAAAGTCATATTATTCTGGGCCAAAATAGTCTCTGTGTCTTTTTCTCTCTCTCATACAAATGCTTTTGGGGAAGAGTAGGGTTTTTTGTTTGTTTCTTAAAGGAAAACATAAGGACAGGACAGTTCTTTTTTTTTGGGGGGGGGGATCAGAACAAGACAAAACCTCACCTTCTGAGTCATGAGCCAGGTCTCTGTTAATGAATTTTCTTTTCCTGACATTTGCTGGTTTCTCATTACAGCTTCTCCCACGCTGACTCTACAAATGGGAAAGATTAAATACTTAAAAAAAAATTTTTTTTTGGAAGCTCTGATTGTCACATGCAAAAGTCGCAAGCAAACCCGAGGGAGAAAGACAAGTCTAATGGGCCCTCTCCCTCTCCTGTCAAGGGACACCCTCTGGAATCCTCCTTTCCTGGAGCCAGCTGACAGCTAAAGCTGGTGATGGGCTTTCTTTCAGCAGCCGATCCAGCAAAGGCTGGGGCTGTAGCTGCTGCTGCTGCTGCTGCTGCTGTTGCTGCTGCGGCTTCGGCTGCTGCTGTGGCCTGAGGCTGCTGCCATCCCACAGCGTTTTATCCTGACGCATCTTGATGGAGAGAGATACATATGGAAGGCTCCCTCCCTAGCATCCAGCCAAGGGGAAGACATGCATTTAGCAATCAGCTGGGCTGAGCTGAACTATATCCATTTTCCTGTGTCTATTTTAAAGGACGGGGAATGCAAGAGAAGTTATTTCATCCCCCCCCCCCGCTCCCGTCCCCCCCCCTTACAAAGACACGCAAAACAAAAACAAAATCCTGAAAACAAAAAGTGTCAACATTGGTCTCAACTTCATTCTGTTCAATGTGGCAGACAAACCCAGCCAGAAACTTTGACTGCAGCTGCTGCTGCTGCTGCTGCTGCTGCCTTCCTCCTCCTCCTCCTCCTCCTCCTCCTCCTCCTCCTCCTCCTCCTCCTCCTCCTCCTCCTCCTCCTGCTCCTGTTCCTACTCCTCCTCTTTTCATGGTGTGCACTTTAACTATCCAAAAAGAAGTCTTAAAAATAAAACGATGCCTTATCCCAGTCCCTGGAAGGAGGTACGTTCATTCCGAAGCCTCGGTTCCTACAGGGAGAGTCGCCCCAGAGAGCCAAGCAACCGAGCGATCGAGCAGGGACTGGCCCAGTAACTCCCTCCCGGCGCCCCCTCCCCCCGCTCCCCGCTCCGCGCGCAGCCCTCCCCCCGCCCGAGGAGAAATAAGTCGGAGTCAAGTTTATAAACAGCCACTTGGGCGCTGCTCACTCACGTTGCTGACCAAGTAAGGCACTTGCTGGTCATAGAAGCCGTCCATCCTCAGGCGGCGGCTGGGGCAGGGCCGGGCCGGGCCGGGGCTGCTCGGGCTACGCGGAGCTCCTTAGCGCTCTACCTTCCGAGCATCGGGGAGGAGGTTTCCTCGCGATCCGCGCGGCTCTCGACCTAGAAAGGGGCGCAAGGCGGCTTTTAGGTCCGGGCGGAGCGGGGGAATGCAGCGCCGGCATTTGCATAGCTAATTACCCGGCTCCAGCCCCATTCACAAAATGCCCCCTCCCCGCGCGGCTTCCTTCACCTGGAGCCCCCGCCCGCCCCGCCGCCCGAGCTCGCTACTTTGTGGCAGCCGCTCCCCACGGCCCGAGCCCGGACAAAGCGCCCGGCCCCGGCCCCGGGGCGCTTCGCTCCGGGGGCCTTCTCGTTGTCGCTGGGCCGGGGGTCCGGCCGTGCGCCCCCCTCGGCGTGGTCAGCCAGCTTCGTAATGGCGATCAACAGGAGTTGCTTTGCACCTAACGGGAGGCGGGAGAGACGGCCCGATCCGGCCACCCCCCCTCCTTTTGGGGGGCCGCCTTTGCACCCCCGACCGCGCCGGGGCCTGGAGAGACGCGCAAAGTTGTGGGCGAGACCCACCTGAAGGCTGTGCCAGGCGCTGGGCTGCCAACACTCCCCTCCCAATTTAATCCAAACATGAATCCTTGCCCGGCACCTCCCCCTCGGAAGCCGAGAGCGCCTCTGCCAGAGCTGGCTTCGGCGGTCCTTCCTCCACTTCTCCTCCAGGGGCCTCCGAGCCAAACTGATGGATCCCCGCCTCCCATTGGCTCTTGGGCTCTTTCACCAGATCAGATTTCGGGCTGTCAATCAGGCGGCGCTCTCCGGCCGGCTCCCCGCTCCCCGGCTCCCCGGCTCGCTCGCCCTCGTCCTCCGCCCCGGACCCGGCCCGGGTTCTTCCCCATGCTGGGATCGAGGGGACCCCGGCGCCCCAGGAAGAGGCCGCCCATGGCTGCCGCCTGGTCTCGGCTGCCTTCCTCGAGGGCTTCCCGGACAGGGGGCCCTGTCATCTCCCTCCCTTCCTCCCGCTTCCCTGCTCAGGTTCTGGACTCTGTGTCCCACCTGTTTTGATTTTTCGGCTTTACTATCTAGTTTGAAGTCCCCCTAGCTAATCTGCTTAGAAGTAGTTGGATGGTACATTTATTTCCCCCGGCAGATTGCGAGCTTCTGGAACCCTGGGGTTGTTTGTGCCTTTCTTTGAAACCCCGACGCTCGGCCCAGAGCCTGGCACATAGAAGGCGTTTAATCAAAGCTTGTGACCCGGATGCAAGCGTTCCTGAACGTTCGAGTGTGGGGATTTGTTGTCCCTTTAGCTGCAGACATCATTCCCAGCATCCCTCTGACTCGGTGGCTGGCTCTGGGCAGGAGAGCCCCAGACCAACGTCCCCATAGTGTTGGCTACCAGGGGGTTAGAAGGGAGAGATCTGGGGGGGCTGAAAAAACAGGACAACTTAGGATGATGGGGTTTTGAGGGCCTGGAGAAGGAAGAATAGGGAGGGTAGGGGGTAAAGGAAGTGTGAAATACAAAGCCACCCCAACTCTGCTAGATTCAAATACGCTTATCCCGAGGGAAGAGTAATGGAGGAGGGGCCGGAGAGGAGGAGGAGGAGAACAGGAGAGTCGGATGCCGCGGAACCTGCCTATTTCCTGCGCTTTGTTATGGATACTCTAAAGGAGGAGGGGGAGCGTCTCCAGAGAATTTAACCCTTTTGGGTCTTATTGGAAGGAAGAAAAAGGGAGGGTGGAGGAGGGACGGCCAGCCCTAAATCGGACTCCCGCTCCCTCCACACCCTTCTGGCCCTCAGCGCCGCCCCTCCCCCCGTGGGCCCTGACCGCGGCTTTAGAGCTCAGACTGTCCCCTCTTCTCCATCACCTCCAGTCGGAAAGTTTGCTTCCCGGGGGGGAGGAGGATGAGGGGGGGCCTCCCTCCGCCCCGAGCAGGCACACAGCCTACTCGGGACAAAGACAGCACCGGATCCTTCAGCCTTCAGCCGTCGGGGCCAGAGACCGATCGGAGGCGCTAGCAGGCTGCCCGTCCTAGCTCGAGATCCAAGAGGCCCAGGGGCTCAAGGGAGGGACGCCGGGAAAAGAAGAGCTGTGCAGGTTTCCGAAGAAACTCAAGAGAGGGGGCCGCTCCTCCTGGAGGGGTGAGGGGGGCGGGAGCAGCTCCGGCCTCCCCGCCGCGCGCCGCGCCCCCATTGGCCGCCTCCGGCCGGGGGCGGGGCAGGCCCCATTCACAAAATCCTGGTCCGGCGAGGTCACGTGTCTCGGAGAAAAGTGTGGGTGCCAGACTAAGCCGAGTAACCTCAAGCTCTAGAGTGAGGGCCCCGCCTTCCTCGCTGTCACCCTCCTCCTTCCCCGGCTCTTAGCCCGAGCCCAAGAGGCCTACTGGAGTGTGTGTGTGTGTGTGTGTGGGGGGGGAAATGCGGATCTTACCTCCGTAAAAGACCCGGGGATAGTGGGGGGCGGGAATAAGGACACGTCTACGCTGCCCCGTGCTGCCGAACGCTTACCGCTCTGGATCCCCGGGCAGCATTTTTGCCCTCGGGCATCCAGTGGGGTCCCCGGGGTGAAGGCAAGGGAGCTGCCCTGACATTTAAAGATAGGCGAACGAGGGAAAGTAGGGAGAGTCGCCCTCAGAGAGGACCGAGAGGCCCCAGAGTTCCCCTCAAACCCTCCCGGGATCCGGTGTTGTTTCGGACTTTCCCCTTCCTGTCCCGAGCTGGGGAGCCGGCCCCCCAGTAGCCGGCTTTGATGTCGCCCTTTCCCGGGCCCAAGTCGCCCGGGGCCTGCAGACTTGGAGAACGCCCACCTAGGAGGTTGTTTTGCGGAAAATGTGGCCGTTGAGAGCCAGGCCCAGGAGGGACAGCGACACCGGCCCCAAGTTTGTACTTTGAAAAACGAGTCTTTAAAAAACCAGTTTAGCAAATCCTTGTCCTTGTGAATGGGGATTTTCTGTTTGGCAGGATCTCAATCGTGGGGGCCGGACAAAGACCGATTTGCCCAGCTTTTCAAATCACCTTGGGGTCGAGAAATACTGGAAAGAAGACCCTTTCCAAAATAATAATAATAATAATAATAATATTAATATTAATAATAATAATAAAGCAGGAAAGGGTCCTTTCTGGGCTTCAAGTCGGGAGCAGCCCACTGGGCAGAATTCTCCCTTCAATGCCAATGAGCCGGGTCTGCAAATGAGCCGGTTGCCTCTTTTATTTTGGATTTCTTCATTTGGCTTTTCCCCTCCGGGACCGGCTTGGATGGTGTCATTGCAGGCATTCACTAGGAAACCACATCGCATTAGCAAAAAGAAAAGCGGCCTTGGGAGATTTTTTTTTCCAATAATTTTAAGCCAAGTTATATGGATTGTTTTTAATGACGAATGGAAATAAAATGCCCCTTGTTTTGTGGAAAATGGCACGGATCAATAAATGACGTCATCGATTTTCCTTATTTTTTAAAATTATTATTTCATTTTCTCCGATAAACTCAGTTCATTAGCTGTAGCTCCTATAGAAACTCATAGAAGACTGATTTAGGGAGAACTGATGTCACCCAAGACTGAGGGCCCCCCTCAAAGAAGCAGTCACCAATGTGTGTGTGTGTGTGTTTCCAACCCACTTCTCAATGACCAAGTGCTTCCAGCCAGATCCCTGTCCAGTGACTCTGTTCTGACCTATAAATAAGGAAAATAGTATAGGCCTGTGACCAAAGGAGCCACTGAAGTTGTCTAAAAAGAGAGAGCAATGACCATTATTTGGAGAAATTTTCTAAAAGTTACTCTAAGCGTGGAGAACTCCACAGTTCTTCATTAATTGTTCTTTTCTAAGGCACTACAGATACAGAGAAAACACCAAAAAACAAGGAGAATTATGACTTGGAAGGTGAGGACCTGGCTTTGAATCCCCCCTCTGATATCTTTTAACCAAGCAACATATCTCAGCTTTTGGAAAATAAGTCTCACAAATACCATGAGGGAGTTAGGACAGATGTCCCCGGAGATTTCTTCCAGCTCTAGATCTATGATCCAAGGAGATGATACTTCCAGTCATGTGGTAAGCAGGATGAACACATTGCTTGAAAAAGTACATTTAAAAAAATAAATATCTCATACAAATACTATGAAAAGATATATTTTTTTCAAGTTTTCTAATGGAAATAGCATACCTGTGTCCTGGCCTAGAAAACCAGTCATCAGAAAGCCCTCTCAGAAATATCGTCCCATCACAAGCAGATTGCAGGTTAAAAAAATAGTCCCAAAGCTTATTGTCACTTGTGTCAGTTACATTCCATCAGTCCTGTGAGTAAACTTGAGTGTTGCCAGTGAGATTTTTCTCTCTCCCTTCAGAAATCGATTTTTCCCAAACACTCACAGTGAAAGTCCTTATCCCATGATAGCTCCAACATCACACTCAAAAATAGTTATATTATTAGGTGGTCTTGGACAGGCAAGTCAATAAGCATTTACTAAGTGTTTACCAGATGCCAGCCATTGTGATAAATGCTGGAGATGGAAAGAAATGCATAAAAACAAAGCCATGCCCTAAAATCCATAATTAGTGTAATATTCCATCCGGAATTATTTGCCACCTTGAACCTAGTAGGCCGGTTCTGAAGAAGGGAACTAACCACTTCTTCCTTTTGGATTCTAGAAATAACCCCTAGGGAATAAAGAGTTTCTAATAATGTTGTTCATGACCCCCCATGGTGGGATCTTCCAATGCTGACTAACCAAACTGTTAGCAACTTTAGAAGGGAACAAGTCATTTATTAAATACCTATTACGTGCCAGGCATTCTGTTAAGCATTTTTACAGAATTAAACAACTCAAGCTTAGAGTTATGCAGTTGTGTGAAGGAGGATAATGTAAAATACATCTGGACAGACTGGCCAGAGTCAGACTGGTAGAGCTTTCAAATGAAAAAAAAAAAAAAGTCTGAGTTTGGTTATTATTGAAGACGAGATGGAGGTAACTACAGGCTGTAGGAATGGAAGAATGTTGTGGTCCCATGTGCCTTAAGAGAATTCTGGGCTGCTGGGCTATAGGGAGGGGAGAGACCAATAAATAAAGTGATGGATTTTAAATGATTCATCTAAAAGTTAAGAGTTCAGGTAGGTGACCATCTGGACTAGTGTCATGGTAAGGGAGAAGACCTGAGACATTCTGTGGAGAGAAATATGATAAAGTGTGTCACCTGATTGAATTCTGGGAAGTGGTCAGTGACAGACTTGTATAGGACGCAGAGATACTAAGTCTTGGGAGTAGCATTAGTTGATGGGTAGCAGACAGCTCCTAGAGTTTTCCACAATTAGACAAGATGCTCCTAGGCTTGAACACTGGAAAGACAGTGCCCTACTCGTGTCCTTCACATGAGCCAGATATAGCTCAGGGGGATACATTTCTATAGATGGAAGCCTTCTCAGAGCTCCCACCTACTCTTTGGCTTTCTCTCCAATAGCTTGGGCCTGACTAGGGTGGAAATGGCATTGTCCTGTCTTCTAAGGCCTTGAACTTCAACTGCTTCTTCTTCCCTCTAAGGACTTCCTTCAAATGGCATCAGAGCCTTGCCCCTTTCCTCTTCTTATGGCCCCGAGGATCAATGAAAGATCAAGGCCAATGCTTCCTGCATACCCATTTTTCATTAAGCATCTGGCTATCACCCAAGGTGACTGTCTCCCAGGTCCACTACCTAACCTCTGACAGAGAGCACCAATGCTTGAGGAAGGGTGGAAAGCTCCTAACAAACCATTTTTGTTATCCAGGCATTTTCAGAGTCCTCTCTATAGAGAATCCAGACTTAAAGATGATCTTTTAATGAATCAACCTAAACTCCAGTTCATTTTACACATGAGGAAACTGAGGCAAGCAGGGTGATGTGACTGGAGCAGGGTCACTTGTATAGCTACAAAGTGTCTGAAGCCAGATTTGAATTCAGGAATAAGAGTCTTCCTGACTTCAGGCCCAGCACTGTATCCACTGAAACACTTAGCTGTCCTAACATAAATGTGATAGATATCACTTATAAATTCCATTTAAAACTATTGATGACATGGGAATTAACCCTCATTTTCCTTCTTCTATTCGTCAGCTGATCAATTTGTCAGATCTAAGATGAGTATTTATAATAAATAAGAAAGAATAACAAGAAAAAAATATGGCGGATTAAGAAAATTTAACTCTGAATAATTTAAATAAGCTATTGAACTCCAGAAATGGGAAATGGAATAGAGAAATAACATCAGTTTTGAATATAATGATTCCCATTCAGAGATAATGTAAATTCATTTCTACAAGGAGACCAAAAGGGTCCCAAAATTACCTTAGTCAACAAATATCTGGTTTAGTCACCAAACAGAGAGCAATGGCTGCCAAAGACAACACTAACAACATATAAACTCATCTGTAAAGTATTATTAAGGACAATGGACAATTGCAAGCAGTATCATCTAGCAAAGCAGAGAGAAGCAGTGGGGGATGAAATCAGTCTAAAGAACGATTGCCATGATAAGCAAAGGTAAAACATCCCAATGGTATTCAAGGATAAAAATGGATAGAGGAGAGCAAACAGAAGAAAAATAGAAAAAAAAAACTTGCCCAAAGTCCTTTCACCAAACTTTCTCCTTCAAGGATAGTGGAACCATCACCACCCTTGAGCCCTAATATCACAATCCCTGAGATGCTAATAGAGGAAGTAGGAACTGCCCCAGGGAGAACAAAGCAAAAGCAGCCAGTGCTTCTAGGGAAGATTTGATAGAGGCAATGGCCATTTCAAGGGCAATAGAGGATTCATACAAGAAGAGAAGACACTGAAGGCATGAACAAATCTTGAGCTTTATTAAAACCAAGAAGAGTGACTTAGGATATTAACAGTGATCAGCCTAGATGGCCATCAGCCTTCTCTGCAAAATTCTTTATGAGGAAGGGGAGAGAGAGGAAAAAGAAAGAGGAACAGAAAGAGAGAAAGAGGAAGAAAAAGAGAGAGAGAAGGAAGGTGAGAGGAAGGGAGGGAGGAAGGAAAAGAGAGAAGGGAGGGAGGGAGAGAGGAGGTGGGGAGGGAGAGGGTGAAGAGAGAGGAAAAGGGAGAGGGAGAGAAAGAGACAGAGACAAAGAGACAGGGAAACAGAGAAAGAGACAGGAAGAGATGGAGAGACAGAGACAGAGAAGTAGGGAGGGAGGGAAAGGGAAAGGAAGGAAAAGAGAAAGGAGGAGAATTGGCTAGGAAGCCTGGCTAAGATCCTTTTGTCATAGACTTGCACAGAATAAATCAGCTAGGTACCTCCAAGGGAGGAGTTGAGTTCAGACTATCCAATGTAGGAGCCTGGGCTTCCCTTTGTTATATCATGTTGCTTACCATATGTGTGGGTGTCTGTATGAACATACCCACACACACACACATAGGGATATCTATGTGTGCACACAGAAGCAATCAAAGTTCATATTTCGGAGGGCAGCCCATCACTGTTGTCCATAGGTGCTGACCCTTTGAAGCCCTCCTGGGTCATCCCTCTCTGGTATTTGTTGACCTTGGATTGCAGATTTCTCTGGCCTGGGCCACACAGTCTGTCTCTTGTATTTCAAAGACTCCTTTGGTCCTGGGTTCTCTCACCATGGTAAGGGTAGCTGGGTGACTATGGGCAGGCCATGCACATACTTCAAAAGAGCCGCAGCAGCTCTCCTCCCCTTTGTAGAGGACTGATTGTTCAGCTCTCTAAATAAACCTCAGCTTTGGTTCTTAGACTATGTTAAAATGACTCTCCATTTCTATTGTGTCACACACCTGGGGCTCTTGTTTCATCCTTGGCTTCCTGAGCCCTCTTGAAGTCAGCCCCTCCAGGGGGATGGGGAAGGGAGTCACCCCTCCTTCTGGGCACCTCAGACACATGTGTCAGTCATGGCACACAGACTCTCCCAGGAACTGCTTCTCATTTACCCAAGGGCCACTCTGCCATTCCACCCTGAAAAAGGCTTCCACTTCTTGGTCTGTGGATGCTGTTGCCAGGTGAGGTAGGTCCCCTGTTGCCAGATCACAGTGATAGCATCGGGTGTGGGGGTGCATACCTGAAGATGTATCATTGGAGACCTTTTGGGAAGATGGCCCATGTGAGCCTGGAGAGGCGTGCATTCATTAAGCTCAGCATTTCCCCTTTGTCCACTTCACTTTATAAAGAAAGGAGCCTGAGAGAAAAAAACAGCCCCTGAGTCACACGGGATGCAGAAAGGTAGTGGGAGGTCTAACGAGGGGAATGGGCTTTTTCTTCATTAGCATTTGATTGATGCTATTTTCCCCTTATATTGCTGCTAATTCTGAGGCCTTCATCCCTTACAACAAAGGACAGGAAGTAGACCAATCTCCTCGTGTGACAACACAGGCCTCCTTCCTGAGTTATAGCCCACCTCTTCTCTGCTGAGAGGAAGGAGGAGACCTTCACTGCAATTCCTGAGGTAGAGAGCTCCTCCATCTCAGTCCTCATGGCCTCCATGAGGGCCTCCAATATGTCACTGTTATCCAGGTAGAAATTATTTCTCTGCTTTTGCTTTGGCAAGAAAACCCTCATGTAACACGGAGTAATCTGTGGCCCCACTACCTGAAGACCAGCCTTCTCCATTATTACTCTGGTTCCTTTCAAGGGGTTGTGGGTGGGGTCCCTAGGCTCTGCAATTGGACCCAATTCTCATGGATGGGTTTACCCCATTGTAGGGGATGCTGTCTCCTTGTACTACGGCTCTAACTTCTAACAGTCAGGTGAGCCTTTACAAAGAACGTTTACTTCATAGTTAGAATCACCAATATATCCATTTATTCTATAGCACATCACACTATAGGAAGTTCATAGCTGGTCAGCTTAGTCCTGCATTCAAGTATAGCCCTCTCCTTTTAGGTTTGAGTAAAGATTGGCTTAAACATTCTATCTGGAGTCCTCCCTCCATGGTTTCCATAGCTTGAGTTCCCTGGTGAGATGGGGATTGCTGCTTGCACCTGAAACTAAGAAGAAACAATCAAACAAAGAGACCCTAAGCCTGTTTGGACCCATGGGATAAAAATGGTAGCAGAAGAAAGAAGAACTCCATCCTCCTCTATTCTCCCCCTTCCTGGTTGAGTTCATGACACCCATGCTACGTGTGGGTGAATTGTGTGTCACCTCACTCTTGGCGGGGGGGGGGGGGAAGGGGGAGAAGAGACAGAGAGAAAGCCCACAGAAAGAGACTGTCTCCTGTCACCAGGGTGGCAATTTTTAAAGAACAAGCCTGTTCTAGCTTTATGCCCAGTCAAGAGAAGCTGTTTTCACCGTCAGGAAGGAGATCACAGGACGTAGGATGCTTCCATGTTAGGCAATCTGGAAATGCTCCAAGCCCCATTACACTCATGTTCTCCATTTCTCACAGTTTGCTAGTATTCCATTATATTCAGATACCACAAAGAATTCAGCCATTCCCAAATTGATGAACACCCACTTTGTTTCCAGTTTTTGCTACCACAAAAAGTGCAGTTATAAATACTTTCATATACATGGGACCTATTGTTCTTTCCTCAAACATAGATTTTTGAAACAAGAAGTCCGTCCACCCCATGGAAAGAACTGGCTGTGATTCTGAATAGTTCTCAGGCAGAAGTTCTTAGCCTGGGGCCTGAGGACTTGTTTTAAAAATTCGGATAACTATATTTCAGTACAATTATTTTCCTTTGTAATCCAATGTATTATATTGTCTGCATTTAGGAACATTATTAAAAGTCTCCACAGACAAATTGCCAAAGAGGTCAGAAAATAAAATGTTCAAGAATTCCTGATTGATGATAAGAGAAATGCTAATTAAGATAAATTTGAGTATTTACCACTATACACCTTTTAGATTGGCTAAGATGACAGGAAAAGATAATGATGAATGTTGGAAGGGATATGGGAAAACTGGGACACTAATATATTGCTGGTGGAGTTTGAACTGATCAAACCATTCTGGAGAGCAATTTGGAACTATACCCAAAGGGCTATCAAATTGTGCATATCTTTTTTTTTTTTTTTTTTACATTTTTAAAAATTATAGCTTTTTATATACAAAATATATGTATGGGTAATTTTTCAACATTTACCCTTGAAAAAACTTCTGTTTCAACTTGTCCCCTCCTTCCCTCCACACCCGCCCCTAGATGGCAGGTAGTTCCATAAATATGTTAAAGTATATGTTAAATACAATAGATATATACATATTTATACAGTTATCTTGCTGCACAAGAAAAATCAAATTTAGAAAGAAGGTAAAAATAACCTGAGAAGAAAAAGCAAAAATGCAATGTGCATATCTTTGATTCAGAAGTGTCTCTACTGGGCCTGTATCCCAAAGAGAGCCTAAAAAAGGGAAAAGGACGCACATCTGCAAAAATGTATGTAGTAGTCCTTTTTGTAGTGGCAAGGAACTGACAACTGAGCGGATGCCCATCAGTTGAGGAATGGCTGAATAAGTTATGCTATGTGAATGTAATGAAATATTATTTTTCTATGAGAAACGATCCACAGGATTATTACATAGAAAGACTTACATGAACTGATCTAAGTGAAGTGAGTAGAACCAAGAGAACCTTGTACACAGTGACAAGAAGATTATGTGATGATCAACTATGATAGATGTGGATCTTTTCAATAATGGGGTGATTCAAGTTAATTTCAACAGACTTGTGATGGAGAGAGCCCTCTACACCCAGAGAGAGGACCATGGGGACTGAATGTGGACTACAACATAGTATTTTAACCTTTTTTGTTGTTATTTGCTTGCTTTTTTTTTTCCTTTTTGATCTGATTTTTCTTGTGCGTCATGATAATCGTGGAAATATTGCAGAAGAATTGCACATGTTTAACATATATTGAATTATTGACATCTAAGGGACAGGGGTCAGGGAAGGGAAGGAGAAAAAAATTGAAAGACAAGATTTTGCCAAGGCGAATGTTTGAAAACTATCTATGCATATATTTTGAAAATAAAAAAGCTTTAAATTAAAAAAAAAGAAATCCTATTGAAGGGATGATGGTCACTATCTTTCTGACTCCCATTGGTCTCTTTCTGGAGGCACATGGCATATTCAATGAGCATTAGAAGGGACGTCAGGAGATACAGATTCTAGCCCATCAATGAAAGTATTTCTGGGAGGTATCTATACCAAGCAGGTCATCCCATCTCCTCCCCATGGCCACACCACAATACTATTTCAAATATCTTCTCTATTTAAAGATCTACAGAGAAGATGATATCACAAGCTCTCTTTGTACCTTCCCCCCACTCCTCCACTTTCACCATTTTATTGAATTATTTTCCATAAGTTTTAGGCAGGGCCTTATTTGGGTTGGTCTCCCAGTAAGATCTCCAGCAAATTCAAAATCAAAATGAAATGATGCACTTTAAGACTAAAGCTAAACCAAATAAAATTTACTCATCAATAGCAGGGAAGAGATACTCAGTGAGAATACAACACATACTGTGTACTGGAGTGGCCAAGAGTGTGAAGAGCCACTGCTGCCTTTACCTGGGATATGTTAACAGTATGAGTCTTAATTTATGAATTTGATCCAATTAAGTCACTTTCAATATTTTAAATGAAAATTTTAGCCTAGATAATGGGGCAGATTTGGCTCCTACCCCAGCTTTCTTTTCTCTGATTTAAATCCCCCATGCTGCCATTTATGAGAATGGTTTAGATTGATCTACTCCATCAAGTCACCCCTTCCCAATGATAAAATTACCTGGTATATCTACCAATTGAAAACAATCAAAGTCATAGGCTTTAGTTTAAAATAATCATAGGACTTAAGTCAAGGGTAAAAAAATACTTAGAATGAGAGTGAAGGGCTGGATACACTGTGAAAACCCAATCCTGCCTCCCCAAGGAGTTGTCTATTTAATTATCTAGTAAATTGAGAAGGTAGTCATCCTAGAGGTTGGAACAAGAGTAGTATCTCAGTAAAATCTATGAGAAGAAAATTGCTGGAGAAGGAGACAGGAGGAACAACCTTGACATTGATCTCAGATTTTGAGTTGGGCTTCTTCCCCTTCCCTTGCCTCTTAGTGGAGGAGGACATGGTAACCTACAGGGACCAGAAGATGTTGGGCTTCTCATTTCCTTATTGACATCACAGTGACTTTATTGGACTATTGATCTGTAATTAGAATAAAAAGTACATTTAATATAGATTAAAGGCCTCAAAAGGAGACCAATAAAGAAATTACAGTCTACCTAAGTGCCCTACAGGTGGGAACAAAATCCTGCTAGCTATAAGGACAGTGCATTACCATTTTGTCAGAGTTTATGTGGGCTACACTTGTATTCAAATCCGTAAAGGCAGTCAATTGAAATTTCTCTTTTAATATTTACCATCTGAGTACATCTCAATTTATGATGAGTATATTAGATTAGACCTTTCATCTCCTCTCAGCTTTTAACCTCTAACCAGCAGGTAAATTCCAGTTATCTATTGGATCCTCCTATGGTCTTATTTCTGGCCCCTTCCTGCCTTTGTGACTCCTCTCTGCACCTAGGCCCAAGCTCCTGTTGAACTTCAGGCTTATGGCTATGGAGTCCAACACAGTTTGTGGTATCTGATCAGATACCACCAAGCCAATTGGCTTGGACATTTATGTTGCCTTATTGAGTTTAGTTCTAAGTGACGCCAATGGGATTATTGCACGGCTAGGGTTTGCATATGAAACTCTCCAAATTAAATGGAAATTAAAGAGACATTTCCAAGCGAATGTGTAACATGCAAAGAGAAGAATAATTAGAAGATAATACAAGAGAGTGCACAGACTGCTCTGGAGAGCAAGGAACACTTCCTTAGTCTAAGAATGGAAGGAAGCTGAGAATTGTGAGAGCTAGAGATGAGGTTGGAGGTTTTCCTCAGAACAGAGGCAATTCTCTGCTCTGGCACCCAGCTGGAGTAGCACAGAAGTCCGGGATAGCAAGGAGCCCAGTTTGGCTAGATCTTAGAACACAATCAGCCTAGAAAGGCAGTCTGGAGCCAGACTGTGAAGGGCTTCATGGTGACCCGGTGGAATTTGGATTTTAGCCTAAGCAACAGGGAGCCACCAGAAAGCAAGGGAGTGATTTGATCCCACATGGGATTTATCAAGATTATTTTGGCGTCTGTGTGGGCGGTGAGTTGGGGAAGGGAGAGAGTAGAAACCGTGAAACTAGTTGAGAGGCTGTGGTAAATAATCCAGCTGAGAGGTGATGAGGGATGGAACCAATATGGGGGATGTTTGTGAATCAGCATGGGGATGGATGAGGGAGATTTGGAAGCAGCAGAGCTGAGTTTGACTCTGGTCAGATATGTGGAGTGAAGAAAAGCTGAGTTGAGGATGACTACAAAGTACTCTCCATATAAGGAGAGAAATCTGGAGAATGTGCAGCTCGAGGGGGCAAGATAAAGATTTCTGCACTGAATGTGTCATGTTTGAAATCTCCAGGATACAGTTAGAGATGAGAGATCAGAGTTCAGGAGGAAATTTAAGGCTGCATAAGTCAATCTTGTGGAAGCTGATGATATGGAAGAAGGGATAGAGGAAGGAGGAAAGGAGAAAGAGAGAGAAGAGAAGACTCAAGACAGAGCCTTAGACGAACTCTATTGTTCGGGCAATGGGATTTAGATGCTGAGCCAGGAAAGGAACATGGAGAAAAGAAAAATGTCACAGAAGCTGAAGGAGGAGAAAGTATTGGAGAAGTAGGAGTCGACAGTATCCAAAGCTGCACAGAAGTAAACTTTGATGAGGACCAAAAAAAGTTTACTGTGTCAAGCAGTTCTGATCCTTGGTGAGCTTAGGAGAGATGCAGCTGAGTGGTAAGGATGGAAGCTATATGGCTGGGGTTGGAGAGGTGGTGGGAGTGAGCGGAAGCAAGGAAGTTAAGCAGCTTTTTCTAAGAGTTTGGCTGAGAAAATGAGAGAGATTCGGTAATGATTAGGATGTCATGACTAAGTGATGATTGTCTTTAAGCAGAGGTGAGACCCGGACACATTTGGAAGCAACATGCAAGAAGCCAGGAGGTGAGAGATAGCCCAACATAGATATCCCGGTGGAGAAGTGGAGGGACATGGAGTCAAGAGCACAAGCAGAGGTGCTGGCAAGAAGCCACGGTCCGGAGAGCCTCCTCTTCCTCAGAGAATGGAACACATGAGGAGAGAATGGTGGTGTGGTAGAAAGGAATGGTACAGCCGAATACAAGACAAAACAGAACTCCTGGCAGAAAGAGCTTGGCTTGCCCAGAGAAATAGAAGACACAGTCTTCTGCCACAAGCAATGAGGTAAGGGTGACACCTAGGACTGGGGAAGAGCATTAATTATGGCTGGAAGCATTCATGAACAAGCTACCTTTCTAGGCAAGGAGTAACTAGATTCCTGGCCAAATGGGCTAGCTATTTACTTATTCCTTAGGCTCATGTTTTTTACTCTTTCCATGTTATTTTGGGCACAAAAGTGTTGTCACATGATAATTTCCAGCTCTCTCCACCCTTCCCCTTTATTTGTTTGTTTGTTTTCCTATGTTTCCAGGAAGATTCTCTAAGAGGAATGAATTATCCTTGCCAAGAAAAAGTATTCAATGGAAGGACTTGCTTACCCCTAGCTGGGATGGGAGAAGAAAGAGCAAGGGAACATTCCTCAGTCCCCTTTCATCTGCCTCTCATTTTCTTCCTTCAGCATCTCCGTTCCCTTATCCCTGGGCTGGGAATACAAGGGTTTCTATCACCTTCAGTATCTCAATTGTGCAAGGAGAGAGCTGGAATTGCATCACTTCCCTTCCAGTGACATATAAGTAGCCCTTCTTCCAGTCATGTATATACAATATAGATATCATGTTATCAGCACTTGGAAGTTATCTTCCTTTTCATGTTTCTACATCTTCAGTGGCCGAAGCACTGGTAGTGAAGGAGGGGTGTCAGTTAGCTCCTGTGCACATGTGTGTGTGCGCACACACACATATACACACACAGGGAGGCTAAGCCAGCTTGCCTAGACAGACTCCCCAAAGCTGCACAGGTTTGCCCATGAGAAGTCAAGCATTAGACTTGGAATGTTGGAAAAGGGAATGTGCCTTTAAATGAAAGGAAAGAACATCAAGAAGGACGACCAGACGGAGGCCATTCTGACTTCATGCTCTCTGATTTGATGAATTGGATGAAAGGCTTTCAGACTGGACAGTGATACAAGACTAATCGTGCACAGAGCCAAAGGTGGCTTATGTCCTATAGGAGAGTGTTTCTTTCTTAATACTAATCATATAATTTGGCACAACTGTCTCGGTTTATAAAGAACACGGCCAAGATGTTTTTTAAAAAATCATATTTCTTTAGTGCAAGGCAGAGGTCTGCTTATGGAAAAGTGGCAAATTTATCTTGCACTTAATTCATTCACTTATGTCAAAGTTTCTTACTTTGTAAGGACACAGCACAAGGGATAGATCTGTACACTCAGAGTGGAATCCCCCTCATGCTGGAAGTGACTTTGAGTCACCTTTTGCCTTTTCTGAGCCTTAACTCCACCTTACCCCATCTTTAAGTGGAAAGGACTGAGGCAGTTTTAAGGTTACAACCCTAGAAAAGGGACTACTTGGGGCTTGGAAACTGACTAAGAGGTTTTGCCTGAGAATGAGATAATGATGGATGAGCTGGGATGGTGGCAGTGATCATGGCAAGGAAGAAGTTGAAAGAGAAACTATGGATGAAGAAACCATGGGATTTGGAGGCTAGTCAGTTGTAGGGGGCTTGGGACAGGAGATAGGCAAAATGAACTGTGTCAGAACTTTGGACCAGGGTCACTTTTTATTTTTTTATTTTTATTTCTTTATTTTCTGCTGAGTTATTGGGGGTTTAGTGACTTGCCCAGGGTCACATAGCTAGGAAATATTAAATATCTGAGACCAGATTTGAACTCTGGTCCTCCTGACTTCAGGGCTGGTGCTCTATCCACTGAGCCGCCTAGCTGCCCCAAGGGTCACTTAAAAAAAAATTATTTGATCATTGCAAGGATGCTCCAATTGTGATCTTTTCCTGAATAGCTTCTACTTAACTTCCAACAGATCCCTTGCTGTCGCCCATGGCTGCCTTTGCATTTGCATGTAACTATGATTCATAGCATTCACCTCACTCATTTACCAATACCCAACTCTCTGCCTGGCACCTTTACTGCTGTTGAAACATTTGATACCCTTTTCTTGTTGAAAGATGGGATCGAGGGATCAATGTGGAAGTATAAACTAAGGAAGTTTAGTTGGATTTCTGATTTCATTTACATGAGAATATACTTTATCAATGCTAAGATTGTGGAGTGGATCACATGGACACTCAAATCCCTTCCTACACTAAATTTATGATCCTTTGTTGACCATCATCACTGCCTAATGTCCTCGGCCCTCTATCTAGGCTGGACAGGAGGGTCTTGATTCTAACTCAGTCATTGTACAAATGAGAAAACTGAGACCAGGAAGATTAGCTTCCTAATCTTCAGCTCAATGTCACACAGGGAGAAAGCATTAGGAGAAGGTGTTGAACAAGATCTTTTGGCTTTTTAATCAACAATCTTCCTACCATAACATAAACATCACACAACCCACAATCCCATCTGATGACTCAGTGGATCTTGTAAGGGCCACTTTTTGGAGATCCTAATGGAAATCCCAAGGCTAAGTTGTATAAGACTCATTTCCATCCCACCTACGATGCCAAGTGAGAGTAGGAACCTCAATCCATGTTGCAAAGTCACATGCCATCAAACCCATATGCATCTTCTGATGAATTTATCACATACATTCATAATTCCACAAAAAGTTGTGTTTAGCTATAAATTTAGAAAGTATATTTTAAAAAATATGTCACCAACTAAATAGCAAACATTGAAATTACAGAAGGTAGAGCCAGAGATGAAGGAAGGGACTCAAATGCATCTGCCTTATCGCAATAGTGTACAAAAGGATCCAGAGCAGATTTTTGAAGCACAGGATCTGAGTTAGAATCCTGACTTGTCTATTGACTGCCTGTATGACCTCACAAACTCTTTTTTCTCTCTTGGGACCTCAGTTTCCCCATCTTTAAAATTATGATTGCATAAGAGGGATTCTATGTCCTACTATGTACTTAAGGGTCCTAATGTATATTACTCAGAAATCCTCACACCCTGTCTGCCACAGTGTTGTCTCAGAATCTAAATGGAGGGTGTACAAAAAGATGGACAGGTGCATGACTGTGGCCTAGGGAATCAGAGCTCTGAACTGTAAATCAATACATTCATTTAGCCAAAGGTAAGAACCTAGCACATTTTACACTATCGTTCCACAAAGATTCCACCATGACTTCATCCTAGGGGTAGAATCATTTCCAGTTGATTTCCCACTAGTCTCAATGATTACTATAGGTGAAAGAAGCATGGTTGATATAGGTATGTGGAGTGTGTCCTAACTTTAGCTTCCCATTTGTCACTCTCCATGGTGCTGTAAAAAATGATCCATACCACCTCTGCCCTCCATTTCAATGTTTCCTCCTTATTTCTTAAATCTAGCAGATGCTTTAGAATACTTAAATATAGCCCAGGATCCTTCAGCTATTCTTGTTTGAAAATGTCCTCTTGTTTGAGGAAGTTCATGTTTACTAATTGAATCCTTGTCTGAATTTCTCCATGTAGGCAGCCAGAATGTTCTGGAGAAATACATGAATTTTTAAGGTGAACTAATCCTTGTTAGTTACCAGTAGGGTCTATGACCTTGTTGTTGATTGAATTCCCATTGACTCCACTTGTTTCTTTAGATCAGGGAAAGTCTAATTCATTGGGATGGGATTCATCTACTGGGTAGCGAGTGAGACTTTCCTAATGAACATATAACCATGTGACCTGGAACAAGTCCCAATTTCTCTTGGTCTCAGTATTTTCAGTAAAATGATAAAGGTTGGAAATGTAGCCTCAGATAACTCAGAAAGAAAGTCTATGAGCTTTCTAGTGGAGTATGTATTCTAATGGAGGACTTGTGCCTTAATCAAAAACAATGACTTTGGGGAAGCTAGCTGGTGCATTCGGAGCACCAGCCCTGCAATCAGGAGAACCTGAGTTCAAATCTGGCCTCAGACACTTAACATTTCCTATCTGTATGACCCTGGACATGTCACTTAACCCCAACTGCTTCAACAAAAACAAAAACAAACAAACAAACAAACAAACAAAAAAACCCAATGACTTTAAGAGTAAAATTTCAATTTAATTCAATCAACAATGTTTAGCATATTCAAGAGACTACACCAGTTGTTGGGGGCACAAAGACAGGAATGATATTGTTTCTGGTCTCTGGGAGTCTGTGTTCTACTGCTGGTGAAGAGAAAACACAATATGAAAATAAATAACTATAGAGTATATATCTGTCTATGCTACATCCAACCAGTTCAAGAGAGTGAGTTCCAATAAGGAAATACAGCAAGAACACACTCACAGAGAAACTGGCACAAGAATGCTGTTTGAAGAACATGAAGAATTCTAAGAGGTGGATGTGTTGAAGGAAAGAGCATTCTTGATATGGGGAGGGGCACTTGTGCAAAGACTAGGCAGTGGGAAATGGAAAGTTAAGTCTGAGGAATAGTTTACAGGCCAGTTTGTTTGGAACAGATCATGTGTGAAAGGAACTAATATGAGATAAGACTTGAAAGGTAAGTGGGAGGCAAATTGTGGTTAATTCTAATTTCCAGGTTTAGAAATGTTTATATGATTCTAGAGATTAAAAAGAGTGTGGAGATTTGGCGGTAGGGAAGTGACATGGCTAAATACATGATTTAGGATTATCATTGAGCAGGTTATGGAGGATGAATTGAAAAGAGAAGTAATTGGAGCCAGGGAGATGAATTAGTAGGTTATCGTAAGAGTGATGGACAGAAGCAATGATGATCTGAACTAGGATGAGGGTCATGTGAGAAAACTGAATGTGACAACTATGAGAGATGAGAAGGGAAAATCGATAAGACTTGAAAAGCCATTCCCCAATAGATAAGAGGTCAAAGATTAGGAACACACGGTTCCCCAGAGAAGAAGTGTGAACTATTAACAATCAGAGGAAGAATGCTCCAAATAACTAATGAGAGACAATCATCAACAAATCCTGGAGGATTTACTTCATGACCAACAAAGTGTTAAAAATGACAGAAGAAGGGAATAGTCAATTTTGGAGGGTGTGTAAAAAGATGGATAGTGCATTACTGTGTTCTACTGAATCAGAGCTCTGAACTGTAAATCACTATATTCACTTTTGAAAAATATTTTGGAGTAATGCAAAAAAAAAGGCACTAAAATGTCTATATCTTTTGACCTAACTCTCCCCCTACTAGGTCAATTCCTCAAGAAGATCATTGATCAGAAGAAGTACCCATATAAAACAAAATAGTGATAGTAGCACTTTTTGCATTACCAAAAAAGTGGAAACAAAATAGATGCCCACAGATTGGAAAATGGCTAAATCTAATGTGGCATATAAATGTAATGAAATTTGACTTTGCTGTAAGAAATGACAAATGTGATGAAAACAGAGAATTCTGGAACAATTTATGAAATCTGATGCATTGTGAAGAAGGAGCCAAGAAAACAATATAAAGTATATGAAAAGCAGTTTAAATGGAAAAGGCACAAATCACTAAACAATTCAAAGTGAATATTGTGAAATTACAGAGAACAAGCAGGGATCCTAAGGAAAAAAAAATGACAATCCACATCTATTGTACTCCTTCTTATAGTTGAGAGGTCCATGGCGGTGGTAATTTCACTTATTGTTTCCTAAACTTTTTCAATATGTTGATCAATTTTACTGATGTTTTTCTTTTTTCTATCTCCCTCCCCCCCGCTTTTTTCTTCTAGTAAACTTACTACTTGTTGTATTGGCTTTCTGAGAAGAAGGAGAGAAAGAAATTGCTGGGAGAAACATTCGTGTATAAAAACAATATATCAATTAAAATATATTTATATCTATCTGAAGAGATAGAAAGATGGGTAAATAGGTAAATAGAGAGATAGATGATAGACAGATAGATAGATAGCTGAGAAGGAATAAAGAGTCAAAGTTTATTCCAAAACTGGGAACTAGGGGACCTAGAAGGATGGTAGTGTCATCTTCAGAAATGATGGATGGGGTTTGGAAGAGGAATGGTTCAGGAGAAGTTTCAGAACCTGGTGAGAAGATGGTTAAAACTATCTGTTTGGAAAACATGTCTCTCATGTCAACATAGAGGTAGACACACAATTTTCAACATATAAGATCTCAAGAGCTAAATGATAAAAGATTCAGGGAAGAATTTTTAAATAAAGTATTTATGCTTGGCTTTTGGTGAAAGAGATAATGAAAAGTCCATGACTCAAATGCAGGCAAATTGGGAAAGAGAAGACAACTAAGGGGAATAGTTTATTTCTGAACAGGATAATTCTCTTAGAATATCTAACAATTCCAATGAACTATGGTGAACTAACAATACTTATAACATAGAGGAGAATCATTTTGCCAAACTTTTAACCTCTTTTGTTGTTTTCCTTCATTCTACAATGATACCAGAAGGGTGATGTTTTGACTTGCAAGTGATTTTGATTTGAGTGAGGGGGAGCTGCGCAAAGTCACTAGCCTTGCTTTCTCCTCCAGAGCCATTTGGGTTCAATGGCCATATAGACATATAGAAAGCTCCTTTTAGTAAAGGATCAACAAGCTGAGGCAAAAAAAGGTAAGCAAGGGTATAGAGGGCATTTCAACCCTGTAAGGACAAACATTATTACTTTTCTCTAGTATTCATAGAAGCTGTGGGAAACTGTAGGAGGCAGAGCACAAGTATATTAAATACAGTTATGAGAATCCCTAAACCTGTTCTCCATTCCAGCCTGATCTCTTCCTCACACGGAGACCAAATTACAATCCCCACCTCTTCTATTTTCACAATAAAATGAAACATATTCCATGTTTGACTCCCCTGTCACTTCTTTTTGCTGGTTTGGCTTCTCAACTTCCATTTATATTCAACAAATGAACTTGAATTTATAAAGAAAATTTAAACACTTAAAAATTACTTGATTCCATGAGGAAATTTCTCTGGGTATCTTTTGATGAATTCACACTATATACATCTGTGAAATCTAAGCAATAAAATCAGCTGGCTAGCCTATAGTTTCTCACACTGAGCATCCCATCTCCCACCTATGGGCCTTTGCATGGGGTCTGGACCCCATGCCTGACTTCCAACACTTAAAAATCCTTGTTTCTTTCAACCCACAACTTTACTTTCTCTTCCTAAATGAAGCCTTCTCTGAACATCACTACTCTCTTCCTCCCCTGCCCCTCCTTGGCTAGTTCTTCCAGAAAAATGACTCTGTGTTTGTGTTTTTACTATAAATATAGATTTGCATTTATGTGTATATGTATGTATGTATATATATATGTATATATAAAGACATACACACATTTTATATATACATATATATGAATATATAATTAAAACAAGTTCATTGTCCTCACCAGTCTCATTAGATTCTAGCAAGATGAAAAGGGCACGGTTAGCTTTTGCCAATATTCCTCTAAAGTGAGAGACATCATCATGGAAGCCATGCTGTGTTTTGAAATGGGAAACTGTTAGCCTCCTTGTATGTTAAGGGATCGGAGAGACAATTCTGCTTATCGTACTTTCAAACAGAATCATAGGATTCCATCTCCTTTGTGGGGTTTTCTTTGAGTATAGATCATGGAGGTATTTTGTTTTCACTTAAAAATTGAACTAGACCTTAAACGAACCAGTATTTAAAAGTACCTGAGACATGATCTCAGGGTGACCATGTTATTCGGCCGCATAGGTGACAATGTCCCTCCTATTGGCGGATGCTCTCCAAGAACTACTTCATCCAGACCCATCTGTTACTGGTCAAAATTTGAGACATTGGATGAAATATAAAATCTTCTAAATTAACATACTGCTGTATAACTCCTTATACATAGAGATGTTCATAACAAAAGGGAAGATATTCACCATGTTTTTATTAAAAAGGCAAAATAAATAACTGCATGCTTATTCTGCTGAAGATTTGAAATGATGCTTGCTGTTTTTTGGGGGGACTTTTACTTTGGGGAGTATTTGTGCTAGGGGGAGAGTTGCTATTATCTAAGTGGGGAATGATGTCTCTTGAGCACAAAGTTTGCAATCTCAGGCAGGTTTGGGATTTTTAAAGAGCTTTGTCTGCAATCAAAGAAAAGGCATGATTTAGATTGGGGTGATTTCATGCTGGCTTTGTGGGTGTCCATTTGTTGGTCAGCAGTGAGTTTCCTGCCTCCAGTACTTTTTGCTGAGAATGGAATGCATAACAAATTATCCTGAATTTATAGCAGCGTGTCTGATGGAAAGTCGCCCGAGAATCCTACTAGGAAGGCTTTGTGAACTTGGAGGCTCTAAGGCTCAGCTACAATTTACCAACAGGTTGATGATGTTTTTCTGAGAATCTCACGGCTGGCTCATTAATGTGCAAAAGAAAATCATGGCGGTAACAATATTCAGACCGGTCCAAGGGGAAGCATTGAGCAGGAAGAAAATATACACCATCAAAGGAGAAAAGCATTCACAATGAACTAAACATGACAGACACAAATGACAAATAAAAGGCTAGCAGATGGGTTCTCCCAGGGATGCAAAAAGTAGGTTGTAAGAAACATAGGGAATTTCTAGAAAGGAAGCCAAAAACCTGGAATGATGGAATATATTTGAGTCCAGCCATCATTTGATAAAGCAAGACCAGGACAACAGGAACAAGCTGAGGTTGGATAAATGAAGCTGACTGTCCTGGTGTTCGGGATTGTTTAGGAAGAATTGTCAATGGGCAGGAAAAGACGAGGGAGGGGCAAAAAATTTTATAATAGTTACAAAAATCCCATGTTACATTCTGACCACAGTTGGGGTATTGGCTTCACTTCTGTCCTCCAAGGGATGGAGCTATCCCCTGTAGCCACCTAATGGCTTCCATTTTAGGAAGGCCAATGAAAAGCTAGAGGGTGTTCCCCAACCAAGGTGGGGAAGAGACTTGAGATCATGGCCTGTGAAAACTGGTAGAAGGAGTAGAGGTAGTTTAGACTGGAGAAAAGACTCATTGGACTGAATCCCATTGACAGGGGGCAGAACTGAAAGCAAGAGACGGAAGCTTTCAAACAGGAAAGAACAAAATCAGTTTTATGTAAATAAGGAAACTCTTGGTAAGTACTAAGCCGAGTAATAGACTGGCTGCTGTGTGACTTAGCCAGAGGGGTACTCTGTCACTGAAGTCCTATGTTTAAGCAAAGGCTGGATGAAGCTTTGTTGGGTCCTTGGTAAAGGGGACTATTTCTCAAACTACTGGTGAGAATAAATAAACAGTTAGTCCCTGGTGATTTCAGGTGGAAAATTTTAAAGAGAATCCCACAGTGTCAAACCAGATGATTAAAATGTCTCAGATCCAACCTAGGAACTTTCTGATTTCTGCACAGAGGGAAGTGTGAGGAGATTGCAAATGAAGTTGGAAACATTATTCTTAAGATAGTAGCACCTATTATCCATATACCCATCCACCACCTTCTGAGCTCTCCTCACAGAATCTTGCTGACTTGGTTTTGTAGGTGCAATACAGGACTTGCCCCTCTGCTGATCCCCCCGGGAAGGCAACAGTTTCCATTGGGTGGACAAGGGTACACAGTGTTTTCCTCAGGGACAGTTTCATAGAACTAGCTGGCTATGAGGATGATATACCATTCAAATTTCTCTCCCATTACTATTCATGAAGCAACATTTCTCCACTGGGAAACCTCACACTGATATAACATGGTAGCATTATCTCAGAAGACTTGTCTACAGTGCAGAATATTTCATTTTCTTCACACATAAATATGGACTATGTAAAATTTAACATTAATTTGCAAGCAATATTCAATGTTTTAAAGGTCTCTGCCCTGTACTATTTTTAAAATTTCTGTGATCACAGAATTTATACTTCTTAAGAATTGAGATTTATGTCACACCTTTCTTCCAGTCGCATGCCAGTGTCTTTGCAAAGTGGAATAGTGATTTTGGAAGAATTAAAGTTGCCTGAATTCCTTTTTAGAAAAAAAGAAAACTGGAGTAAAGGATTCTGGGAATGATTTTGCTATGGCTGTAAAGGAAGAGTAGATGAACACAGATCTGGGCTTCTCTGTTTCTCCACTGAATGGATTGTAAACTTTTAAATGTTTACTAGTGGTAATTACTATAATAAGTGATGTTTTTATAATCCTACAAGCTTTGCAAAACACTTTAGATATAGAGTGGGTTGGAAGGATTATGGATTTAGAACAGGAAAAAATCTTTGGGATTGTCTGGGCCATTTAACATGTAAGGAGCTGAGGACTCGAGGGGCAATGGCCAAATTTACTCAGGTAATCAGTGGCTTAGTCAATATTAGAATCAAGTCCTCTGGTTCCAAAAATCTGCTTTTCCCCTTGCACCAAGAAAAAATATGATCCTTGTGATGATGTCAGGGTAGGAATACCTATTTCAAAATAAAAATGTGACAAATTCACTATGGCCATTCTCTTTGCAAAAGGATGAACTATTTAGGAGAAAAGGTTACAGACAAAATAAGAGGTATATTGGGCACCAGGAATACAAATATGAGAGTTGGAAGAACCACAGGGTTATCAAGGAAAGAAGTCTGAAAGCAGCCATTAAAGGAATATGCATGAGGCCTGATATCTGGCAGGTCAGATGCACAGAGGAGCTTAGAACAACCAGACTTAGTTGGAATAAGTAGAAAGATGTTGTCAGAGGGAAGACACCATGAGAAAGAATGGAGGCTTGATAGCCTTGTAGAGGTTATGAAGATCCTCATTTTGCAAATGAGGAAACTGAGTCATAAAGAAGATAAATGATTTGCTTGGGGTTACATAGCTAGTTTATGACTGAAGGAGGATTTAAATCCAGTTCTTCCTCGTTCCAACTCCCATTCTATCCACAACTAGATACCTCAGATTATGAAGGAAACTAGCTATGTTGAAATATAAAAATAGCAAAACAAGGAGTGAATAGGTTCACAGATTAAGGATCCTTACCTTAGATAGAGGAAGAAGACCTTAGTTCACAGGCTTACAGAAAGATACTACCTCTGTGCCTCAGTTTCCTCATTGATGAAATGAAGGGGTTCAACAAGATGCCCTCTTGAGTTTCCTTACAATTCAGGACTTTGACCATAAATGGCACACTTATATGCCACTGATGTCTTCCTGACTCTAAGGCCAGGAATCTACCCATGGAGACAAGCAGTTAAAATCCCTGAGAAGTAAAACCCATTCCCAGACTGAGGACTAAGCTCTCCAGACACCATGATTGATCATTGAGCAGCTAAAGTAACCCAATCCAGAGAGTGCTTGCACAAGGGACATTTGCTGAGTTCTCCAATACTGGCTTTTTCTTCCTCCTTTCCTCCTCATTCTCATGGTTGACATGCAGTAGCCCCATGAGGCTGTTTGTTTGAAAGTTGTAGTTTTTTGCACACCTCAGTGAAAAGAAACACTGAGCCTTCTATGGTTTGGGTGCCACTGAGTTGTGGAAACAGTCTGGAAAAATGAGTGAGCCCATGAGAGGGAAGCCAGAGTCCTATCCCAGATGGAAAAGTGGGCAGAGTAACAATATAGTTATCAGCAAGTTTGTGTAGTGGTATCAGAAAGGTCTCAGTTCAAATCCTGCTGTGGACACTTCAGAGCTGTGTGACTCTTCCAAAGTGATAACATGTTATGTTGCATGGAAACCTGGATTATCCATAAGGTCTGATAGAGTTGCTTGCTTTCTCAAAGATAACTTGCTCCCTGGATGCTGCAATGTGCCCCAACCACAACAGCTTTCTTCAAACCGGAGGACTTGCTTAGAGCCATTTTAAACCCAATTTTGCCAATAAGGCAAGCGTATCCATGGCCTGTCAACTTGTTGTTATCTCTGACCTGAGCCAAGGAAATCAGCATCTGAAACTACAACAAGAGAATTTTCTTATCTGGGCGCTTCATATCATCATCTCCACCCTTTTGTGGAAGCAAACAATGGCACAGAAAGGAGACGTCCAGCAGTTGGAGGATGGCTAAGCAAATTGTGGTACATGGATGTGATGAATATCATAGGACTATAAGAAATAATGAATATCAGGCCATTTCCAATGGTCTTGTGATGGAGAGAGCCATCTGCACCCAGAGAGAGGATTGTGGGAACTGAGTGTGGATTACGACACAGTATTTTGACTTTTATTTTTGTTGTTTGCTTGCATTTTGTTGTCTTTCTCATTTTTTCCCTTTTTGATCTGATTTTTCTTGTGAAGCATGATAATTGTGGAAATATGTATAGAAGAAATGTATATGTTTAACATATATTGGATTACTTGTCATCTAGGGAAGGGATGGAGGGAAGACGGAGGAAAAAAATGGAACACAAGGTTTTGCAAGAATGAATGTTGAAAACTATCTATACATATGTTTTCAAAATAAAAAAAAAGCTTTAAAAAGAAAACAAAAGAAATAATGAATATGAAGAGTCCACAGAAGCATGGGACCAATATAATGGAGCAAAGGAAAGTGAAGCTAGGGAAATTATTTACACAATGATTTTAACATGGAAATGGAAAGAACCATAGAACAAGTGAAATTGGAGGGGAAGTGTCAAATTACCATTTTTAGGCTTGGTCCCAGAGAAGAGATATAAACCCCCCCCCTTCTTCTTAGGGATGGAGGACCATTAGTATAAAATACTACTCAAAGGCAGAGTGAGGAATACATTGATTCATTTTGCTGAACTTTGATTTCTTTCTTTTATTCTTTGTTATAGATGATGGTTCTAGGAGGAATGGAAAAGGATGTTCATATTGTAACATTAAAATGGCATAAAAACAAAAGCAATCAATACAAATTAAAGACAAAATCTATGCACATCTTATTCTACTAAATAGAATACAACCTGAATGAAGTGCCTTTCCCTGCTGTTTTCTGTTTCCTTAGGACCAAGAAGAGTGTTTTGTACAGAATAGGAATAGGTATGGAATATATGCTGAATTGAATATTTTGGTCTATATTTGGCATTTCATCAGGATGAGAAACTCCCAGTGTGAAAGTCCATCCTTCTCTCTGTTCTTTCCCCCTCTCTCTGTTTCTGTCTCTGTCTCTGCCTCTCTCCACTTCCCTCTCCACAATTAAATATAAGATCCACTAGGGCAGTGGTTCCCTTCTAACTTTCAGGCAAAATGACTATTAGCACAATGTTTGACCTAGGGTCTGGGTGCTTAGTGAACATTACATGAACAGTACAGAATTACATGTGAATGTGAGTTGTGATAGTGATGGTGACAACCCATAAGATCACAGTCCTGTCAGACTCTCACTTTTGCTCTCTGTTGCTGTCTGTATTACAGTGTCCTCCCACCATTCTCTGAGGGATCATCTCTAATTCAATAGATTGACTAAATATCCTAGGACCCCCTCCCCCCAAGGTCTTTGTCTAAAGAAGCATTAAGTGGTGATGGGGGAATTCCAAAGGGTGCAGAAAGTAATCAGCTGAAAATGGTGTTTGGGGATTTGTGACAGAACTAGCCCACATAAAAAAGGAGTAAGTGACCTGCTCACTTAACAAGGATTGGACACAAGTTTCATGAACTCAGTGTAGTACTGGGATTTGCCTATATAGAGACAAGAATGAGACAGATTTTGCCTTCAAGAAGTCATTTTACTCAAGGATGGCATTTATAGTAATTGAGGGGGAAGGGAAACACCACATCTGAGTGTTCAGGTGAAGACCGTTGTAGGGGGCACAACTGGAGATCTGAATGGGGGAAGGATGGCTTGGACACAAATACAAACATAGGGAGGATTGTTGTGAATGAAGATAAGCCAGGGAGTTGCTTTGGTAGAAACATAGACCAAGGGAATGAAAATACTGTAGGGCAGCTGAGCAGGGGAGATCAAAACTAAACTGGGAGAGGATTTAAAGCCAAATGGAAGTGTTTGTATTTGCTTCTGGAAGTGATATGGAGCCACTAGAAGTTCTTGAGTAGGAGAATGATCTGGTCAGAACTCTGCTTTTAGAATGCCAATCTCACAGTTGTGAGGACCTGCTTTAATTGTAGTCTATAGTATGACCCTGGCCTTGATCATAAACTCTTGATTCCTTTTGGCAATTAGAATGGAACCTCAAAAAACTTCCAACTTAATCTGTCTGTCAGGGCTGCTGTTATAAAATAAAAATTCCAAGGCTCAGGGAAAGCATGGGTTTATGGATGATAGATTGAGGATGAATTATTAAGGCACAAAGTACAACAATCCAAGGAAACGGGGAAAATGAACACCAACTTCCAAGTATCACTTGGTATGACTGATAACAACTCTTTAGGTGGATACAATGGAGAGTCGCTAAGATGAGGATCATAGACCATATGAAGCTCCTAGATAGCAGCTGGAGGAAAAACTGATGGTCATCTACCTCATAGGTGTTAACGTGGGACAGATGCCAATGGGACCAGATTAAGATGGAATTTGGGAATATTTTAATGAAAAAAACAAATCCTAAAAATGCAATAAAACATAGATGACATAATATTTTAATAATAAGTTAATATGTGGTCTGTGAGGATCCTAAAGTTTGGATGAATGATTCCCTTCTATTTAAGTTAGACACTATTCATCTAGATCATTATGGTACATTGAAGTTTCAAGTGGAATAGTCAGGATTTATCCACTCAGCTCCCTTAACTTGAAATCCATTCCTATCTTTTAGCTCATGACTCCCTCAGTCTTGGGTCCCTCTAAAGCTACCCCAGACTCAAAGCATGCTTTTGGTGTCCCCACTGTCCCACAGATCAAGCACCCCCAGAAATGTGTCAGTTATGATACCATCGTAAAGGAGAGCCCTAGCATAGGTCAAAATAACTTGAATGAAATAGTGTCCCAAAATAAATGACAAGGACAATTCTCCCCATGCAGAAAGGGCTCTTCTCCAAACAGATTTTTCTCACAATTGGGAAAAGGGTAATTTGGGTAGGGAATAATGTGATAAGGCCACTTGTGTAGTCAGCCATTCTACATGGAGAGTATATAATTATAGGAAACATAGTAGTGGTCAGTTCCTACTCCTAAGGTGGGAACCCTCATGGAAAAAGTGCTATCTGCCTTTCCTACTGCTATTAAAGACTTGTAAGCATGATAGCAGCTGCTTTTTCTATTTCTGAAACTGCTGATTTCTTTCACCAGAGAAGGAATCACAGTGGATAGAATTCTGAGTTTAAAGTCAGAAAGACCTGAATTAAAATGTGGCCATAGTCACTTACTAGCTACATGACCTTGGTTAAATAATTTTACCCTATTTGCCTCAGTTTCCTGATTGGCAAAATGAAATGAAGAAGGGAATGGCAAATCACTTCAGTAACTTTGCCCAAGCCATACTCCTCAAAAAATGAGTTGTGAAAAGTCAGACACAACTAGGAAAAAAAAAAACTTACTTTATTGGGCTTTATTTGTCCCTGTTTTGGCATTTGCTAATATCTTTTTTTTTTTTTTAGATGCTATCAGATGGGTCTCTGTTCATTTTTTCTTGAGTTATAACAGCTTCTTTAAAATGGGGTTTTCCCTTTTCCAAAGATATCTCTGAAATCTTTTTATTTTTATTTGGAAGGGTTTTCAACTCTTTTGTGATTCAGTCCTTTGGATATAATCAGCACCCAACTCCTTAGTTGCTACTGCTTGAGTTAAGGTATGAAAATTCTTTTCTGTTCCAATTAAACTTCTGATTTTTACCTGACTTATAATAACTGTTGAGGTTTCACTTAGCAAGAATGATGTTTTGGGGCATTTAGGAGACAAGGAATATGTAGAAGCTTATAAGGAAACATATAGAAACAAAGGTCTCTCTAGTTGCTTTTGGCAATGACTACAACTCTTGTCTGAACTCAGGCAGCAAACAAAGCTTATTACCTGCTCAACGAGGTAGTGATCCTAGCTTAAACCTATCAGTCCTGTAACCCTCTTATATAACAATTACCCTGGTGACTTAAGGGAATCCTTAGTTGTATACACAAAAGAAATCTGAATAAAAGGGAACACCTTAAGTAGGCAAGTAGAAGACAGCCTCTGAATAAAGACAGTTTCACTGCTGTTTCTGCTGCTGGAAATGTGAGCTTATCTCTATTTAATAAAAGTTTGTTTTGTTCTCACTTGATGGTTTTCATTTACCTAGTGTTTTCCATAATTTGAATCCAAGTCTTGTGAGTGGGATATTAAGCTTGAAAGACAATAAATCTCTTGTCTTCTATGTTCAGGACAGCAAAAGAATTATTGCTCTCCTATACCTGCCCCCAATCCTCCAGCAAAGACTGTTGTGCAATCTTGAGAACCTTTTGAAGTATAATTAAAATATATTTGTAGTGGGGAAATTTTACTTTGTTTCAGAATTTCTCCATCCAGGCTCAGCGAGGAAACTAGGAGAGAATGAGGAGAGGGAGAAAGGATACAAAGGTTTCCAATGTATCCTGTTTTCTTGTTTGTCAATCTAGATTGTGTCTATTCCTTTAGCTGGTGTACATTTGGATTAGGAAACACAGTAACCTCTTAGATGTCTCAATTCTTTTTCTAAAGGACTGGAAAAAAAAGCCCAGTTAAAAATGTAGAACCCTAGAAGGTAACCATAGATTACATCCTCACAACTGTTGTAATTCTCCCAAGAAAGATATACTAGTAAGCTCCTGTTATAAATGGCGAAAAGCCCGAGAGGAGGGAGCCATTTGAGCCTGAATAACTCTAAAATAAGTAATAACTTCACAAATAGGAATTTCAAATGAAAAATAGATTTGTTCTGTGCTCAGAATATCTATTTCCCCTTATTTCTTCTAGATGTATATTTTTACTCAGGCAGACAAGATGTGCCACCCTGGGGAGCCAGGCCAACCTCCCTGGTACCCTGCCCACCTCGCTAGCAGCTCCTTCTCCTTCTTGTTCTTTCCCTTCTGCTGGCTTCTCTTCTTTTCACACTCCTGCAGACTCTCTTTAAAAAATTGTGCTACCCTGTCTTGCCACATAGACCATTAATGAGTTCATCCACCATTGTGGGATCAACTCACCCTTGAGTGAATGACTCTACAAGCTATTGATGTTTCTAGACCTCTAGTCTCACATGCATTTTCTTGCCCAGCCCATCTATCCAATTGCTTACTCATCCACTCCAGTATGGTGCTTTATTGTTGAATAAATAAAGCACAGTATCACAAGAATTAATGAAGGAATGAATGAACCTCTATCTCAGCATGTCTACAATCAAATTCACCATCTTTCCCCCTAACTAGCAATGTGGCATAGTGGCCAAAAACACCCAGCCAAGACTCAAGATCCAAGTTCAAATTTGCCCTCATGTATTTCTTAGCTGTGTGATTCTGGGCAAATCATTTCTGTTTGCCTCACGTTTTTCTCAACTTTAAATTGGAGATAATAATAGCACCCACTCCCCATGGTTCTTCTAGTAGGGAGCTAACATATATCATCAGAGCATAAAGGATAAAGGCAGAGCAGAAAAGTCACCTCAGAGAAGATGATACTGCCTCCTAAAGGAAGACCAGGAAAGGTCTTTGGGGGAGATTTTGAGCCAAGTTTGAAAGGAAGGTGGGGACTCTGAAAGTCTGAGGCTAAGAGGGGAAACATTTCAGTATGAGGAATGATGACCAAAACCATAGGGGGACATGTAGGATTCTGTGGGAAGAATCGCCAGTTAGCCATTTTTAACAGAGTCATAGAGTGAGCCAAGGAAGCCAGCATGGAAAAGGCTTAGAAACAAGGGAAAAGGACCAGAAAGGAAAGGGCTTTAAGGCTGGACAAAGAGATTCATATTTATTTGCTCCAGGAAGTAATAGGGAGTCACTGGAGATGGTTGAGCATGGAGTGAATGATTTGACCTTCACTTTGAGTAAATTGTTTTGGCCAGGGAATGAATGATGAGTCAGAGATTGAAGAAACTTGATACTTCACTTTGCTCTTGCAGTAGTCTAGGTGATAGGAGATGGGGACTGGAATGATCATGGTGGCTGGATGAATGGAGAGAAGGGGACATGGAGGACTTGTACCACTGAGAACTTACAGGATTTGACAACTCATTATATATGTAAGGAGATAGGCAGAGAGACAGAGACAGAGACAGAAAGATATAGAGCCAGAGAGAACACACACACACACACACACACACACACACACACACACACACAAAGAAAGAGAGAGATAGAGACAGCTAGACATACAGACAGAGAGATAGAGAGAGACAGAGACAGAAACAGATACACAGAGAGAGAGAGCTAGTGAAAGAGAGACTGAGAGGCAGAGACAGAAACACAAAGAGAGACAGAGACATACAAAGACACAGACAGAGACAGAGAGAGGGACAAAGATACAGACAGAAAGACAGATGGAGACAGAAACAGAGACAGACTGAGAAATTGAAGCTGACATCAAAGTTGCAAACTTTGGTGACTGGAAGATTATCTTTGACATCAATGAGGAAGATTTGACAAGGGGAGGGTTGTTGTTTTTGAAAGATAATGAATTCTGCTTTGAACATATTGATTTGGAACATCTAAGTCTGAATGTCCAAATCGCATGGTGATACATATTAAAAATCAGGTTACAATGTCTTCATTTATCTATGACTATTCATTTATCACCATCCTTTATGGTTCACATATTGTCCAATAATTCAATCAATTCAATTTAATGAATGTTTATTAAGTATCTATTGTGATAAGCATAGAATTTACAAAGATGAAAGAATAATTCATAGAAAATCAAATCATGTAAAAGAAAAGAAATGAACTCTGACCACCCTGCTTACAGATCTAGAATCCCATTCAAAGTATGAGACTGCCTCTTCAAGTTCCTATCCAGTACTTGGCATAGAATCTAGAAAATATCAAGGGCTGACTTGGACCAATCGTGATACATCAGACTTTAGATTCCTTATCTATAAAATGGGTAGTTCAGGTAAGATACCCTTTAAGGAAGATCAGGAAGATACCCTTTAAGGAAGATCTCCCCTTCCAGCTCCAAATTTTTGCTGCTATTTTGGTAGGTATGGAAAGACTGCCATGATATGAGTCACTCTTGAGGGAAAATGAGATCTAACAATGCAGAGAGCCTGTAGTTGATTCCCAAAAATAAATAAATAGTTTCTTAAGACATTAAGATTATAATAAAGTGTTAAGTTTGGAGACAAGAAATCCCAGGTTCAAATCCTTCCTTTGACTTTTATTAATAGGGTAATAATAGAGAGCAAAAAGACACACTCACGAAGGGTAAATACCATCATTATCTCCATTTTTACAGTTGAGGAAACAGGTACAGAGAGAGGATAAGTCATTTGCTCAGGGTCACACAGTATGAGGCTAGATTTGAACTCAGATCTCCCTGACTCTAGGTTCAGTACTCTATCCACTGAATTACCCCTAACTGCCTAAGGGGAAAAATGAATGTGACAGTTTTAAAAATGGGAAAAATAGTACCACAAAACTCAAGATCCTGCCACAGGAGGCCAGAAACAAGAGGGACTAGGAGGTTACTGGTCCAATAGCTATAGCTGCTGCTTAACCGATCGTGGCCCTGCCTATGTTGATGTCAAGCAACCGATCCCCTCTCCTTCTCTGGGAGTGCACATACTCTCCAAGGACCCAGAGGAAATTGTCCTTTTATTGCCTTGAATCTCTAAATTATATTGGGCTGATATTTGACATACTTGTTGACAGCCTAAATGGATTTTTTAATCGTGTAACTTAGACAAATCTCTTCTCTCAGCTGTAGGGCAGCCAAAAATGTTTTTATGGCTAACTCTAGCTTAATAAGCAACTGGAGTTTTAGAAATGCAGCCATGGAGTCTTAAATATGGATCGGTGCCTTTGAGTAATTAAAAACAAACATTTTGTAAGACTGCCAACATATTAAGCAAAAACAAAGTTACAAGGTAGGCATGTTAGGCATTTGCATCTTGGTTTAAGCCTATCATGGATGAAATGACCAATGAATGCTGAAACACCCCTATGCTTTGTAAACTTCATATATAAAGCACAAGGTTGGGGATGTTTGGGATGCTCATTGGAAACCCATGCTTCCATGTCAGAAGAATAGAGGGAATTTTGGCCAATATGAACCTCGGTTAGTAATCTATGTGTTCATGTCAAGTTCCCTCCCTCCCTATAATGGACACAAGGAAGCCATTGTTGGACGGGGAGGAGAATGGGAGGAATACTCAGGGGAATGCACAGGGCAGAGAAGATCTCACCTGAGTAATTGCCATGACTGGGGTTATGGGCCAGGATGGAAAACAAAGAAGAGAATCACAGTATCTGGAAATAGGGAGTGCTGTCTGGGCTATACATGAAAAGAATCCCTTCTGTAACCTACCAGACATTTTGTCAGGTCTTTATGTTCTTGTAGATTCAGATTTTAATTAGTTGTTCAGATTAACTAGATGTTAAATGCAGTGATTTCTATGTTGCTGTATCTTGGGATAAAGCCTTGATTAACCCCATCTGAGTTATGTCTCTATAGTCAAGATCCACCCCCATCTCCACCTAAGGCAGCATAGCTGGAAAATGGGAGTGACAGGGACAATGGGGTGGGACCAGGAATATCCTTATTCCTTGATCTCCTTGGCTATTACCCTCAAGAAAAGAGAAATTAGATAGAGTTTTCTGATTCTCTCCATGGGTTTGGAACAACAATTGTGCTTTAACAGGAAACCAATGCAGAAAGCCAGGAGAGTGTTAGAGAAATAGAGTACAAGCTTCCTGAGGGCAAGGAGTGGATTTTCTTCTACCTTTTTTTTCTCTAGCACCAAGCTCCTTGTATAGGTGATTAATTCAAAAAAAAATCTATTGAGACATGATGAAACTATTACAAAATCCCAGAGAATGAGTAAAACAGCTAATTGAGAAAATTAATAGATTCATTAAAGTAGAAGGACACAAACCACAAATATTAACAGCATTTCTATGTTGCAATAACAACATTCAGAAGAAAATACTAAAAAGGGAAATCAATCAAAATGACTCCACAATGTCTCACATCTGGGAATCAAGTACCAACAGTACCTGGAATATCTGGATAGGTACAATTATATAAGGTTCCTTAAGGAGATGAAAAATAACTTAAAATGTTTGTGAGATTGGTCATTGCTCATTAGTTATCCGTGGTCATATAATAATGACAATTATATTATATAAATTAATTTGTATATATATTAATTTGTATATCAAATTACCAAGGAGATATTTTACAAAGCTAGATAAAATCATAACAAAATTAATTTGGAGGAAAATAAAACAAGGAAACACACAAATAAAAACCTAATGGCTTGAGAATCCCAAATGAAATGATGGAAAAAGAAGTAGGAGTAAAGGGGCAATAACGTTTGTAGACCTCAGATTATATTATAACATAAAAATCTTCAAAGCTATACAATTAAAAGGTAAATTAGTGATACAGATTAGATAAGATTGCATCAGAAATAATCGAAGTCATCACATAAACAATTAAAGTGTTTAATAAAGTACTTCATGAAGTACTTTATTAAAGTTTATTTGACCAGCACTTTTGTGAACACTGGAAAGAGGTTTAGCAGAAATTATTGTCAGGCAAACATTTTAAACTACATAACACAATAAGCTAAAAGGAGGTAGGCTGCCAAAGTATTAGTGATCAAATCATTTTAAAATATGGGGAAAATCAGATCCAGTACCTTGCCTATGCCGAACTTAGGGTAATTTTTTTTTATATAATAGATTTTTATTTTTAAAACACATGCAAAGATAGTTTTCTACATTCACCACTACAAAGCCTTTTGTTCCAATTTTTTCCCCCTCCTTTTCCTCCATACCTCTCCCTTAGACAGCAAGTAATCTAGTATGAAAACATGTGCAATCCTTCTACACATATTTTCACATTTATTATGCTGCATAAGAACAATCATATTAGAAAAGAAAAACATGAGAAATATTTTTAAAATCCAGCAAACAACAACAAAAAGGAGAAAACACTATGCTATCATTCACATTCAGTCTAGGGTAAAAATTCTAAACTAAAGAGAATCATAAAAGATAAACTAGATAATTTCAATTGCATGAAACTCAAATACTTTTTTTTAAACCAAAAAAAAAAAACATTTAAAGAAGAAGGAAGTGGTTGAGGTAGGGAGTTATGTATCAAATATCTCAAATAAAGTGTTTGATATTCAAGACATACCAATCTATGCAACCAAAAATTCCCCTGTGGATCAAAGAATATATATAAAAAAATGAAATAGTTCTCAAAGGAAGAATTACAAACTATTAAAAACAATAGAAAAGGATATTCCAGAGTGCTCAAAATAAGAAAAATACAAATTAAAATATGCTGTCTTTACCTTATACCCAATAAGTAGCAAAGATGACACAAGCTGATAATAGTCAATGTTGAAGGGACCGTGGAAACATAGGTCACTAATGTGCTCTTGGTAAACCTGGAAATTGGTCCAACCATTCCAGAAAGCAAATTGGAATTATGTTGATTATATAATCTCGGAGATGTCATTGATAGGACATGGTTTACACACACACACACACACACACACACACACACACACATACATATATAAATACATACACATATAGAAAAGGGAAGAGTCACAGATAAGTAAAAGTTCAGGCCGAGGCATAACAGGTTAGGGGGAAAATGTTAAATTTGAATATCAGGTTAAAGTTAAGATAGATATATTCTTAAAACATTTGGAGATATGAATCTGGAGCTCAGAAGACAGCTCAAGTCATTTTCAAGACATCTTGGAGTTATTGAAGCCTGGCAGTGATGAATGGGATACCCAAGGAGGAGAGGAAAAACAGAGGATCAAGGATAGATTCTAAGAATGGATCCAGTGGAGTTGGAGGACTCAAAGCAGCAAAGCATCAGGTCTCATAACCCAAAGGGACACCTGGAAAGAAGCAGGTGGCCAAAAGTGACAAGGAGAGATGGAGAACTCAGTTACTGGAGTGGGGAGGGCAGGCTGGGGAGAGGATGAAGAAAGATTATTAAATTTGGTGATTTACTGATGACTTAAAGAGAGTAATCTCAGTGGAGAGATAAGAGAAGATATGGAGAAAGTGGGAAGGGAGGAAATGAAGCTATGAGCTGTCACCAATACAGGATAGCCTTGTTTGGGCCAGAGATTCACAAATATTGAGGACTATTTTCATGTAAAGAGTCCTGCCTCCTTCCTTAGACCATATGATAGCCTAAGTCTTTATATCAGGAGAAAATAACAATACAAGCCATCTTGCCTGTATATATAACAAAAAGAGTCCTATTAACATGATTTTTCATGTTTGATATTAACAGCCTTGATCTTACAGACAAAACCAAGAGTTTCTGGAGTGAAATATTCCTTCCTAGTTTCAACTTGTCTCATCTTGTAAGGTATAGCAGTTATTATAGTTTAATCAGAGACCTGGGATGTTAAGTGATCGTACATATGCTAACTTCAAGACCTTCTTCCCAAACAGTGAGCTAAGGATACCCTAGTATTCTTAAATGTCAGACTTGTCTAGAATTGAGAAAACAATGACCCTTTTCTGTCCCCACACAATCTCCCAGCTTATACTTATTTCCAAAGACTTTGGGAGCTTTTAACATTCTGGCTAATTAGTCTGACACTTCATGCCTTCATTTGAAGTTTTCATGGCAGAGATACTGAAGTAGTTTGTCATTTCCTTTTCCAGTTCATTTTACAGATGAGGAAGGTGAGGCAAACAGAGTTAAGTGACTTACCCAAGGTCACACAGCTAGTAATGGTCTGAGTTCATATTTGAACTCAGGAAAATGAGTCTTCTCGACTCCAGGCCCAGTATTCTATCTACTGTACCAACTAGTTGCAAATCTCTATTTACATCTACACATTTATATATATTTGTATATTATATATATATATATATATATATGTATGTGTGTGTGTGTGTGTGTATGTGTGTGTGTTTAAAACTATTATTAAGAAAATATTTTAATAAACAAAAAAAGAACAAAAAAGTTGGTACACAATAAGCATTTAATAAATGCGTGTTGATTTGATTTGCACGAGGAACATTTATTATACCTGATTGTCTTTGAAAGCATTTCTATATATATATCCACTATCTATGTATCTAACATGTGTATAACACTCAAGTTTTTGAAGCACTTTATAAATATTTTCCCAATAACCTTGTAAGATTAGCTCCATTTTGCGGATGAAGAAATTGGGACTATCAAAAGAATTGTCCAGGGTAACCCAACTAATAAGCATCTAAGCCTAAATTTGAACTCACATCATCCTGATTAGAGAATTCTTTGTGCTATACCACTTACCTGCCTTAGGTCAGTAATATATGAGTCTAAAATCTTCCTCAATATCAAAGACTGTCAGATTTTAACTGAATAGACTCGAGTTTTCAAAAGATAACAGTTATTAACAATTTCTTGAAGTCCAAATCCAGTTCTCTTTCCATAGTACCCTTGAAGAATCTATCCAATTTGACAATAACTAGCATCCCAAAGTCTTCAGGCATATGTTGAGAGATTGATTGGGGAGAGAAATGGGGCATGGCTTTTCAATTCTAGATAAGGGAAGCTGACAATGAAAAATTCTAGAGCATACTTAGCTCATTGTTTGGGAAGGAAGTCTTGAATTTAGTATATTAATAATCACTGAGAACTATGTGGTTTAAACATTCCTCTTCTTACAACTTTCAGTCAAAATGATTTCTGAGTTATTTAATCTACAAGTGACGATCCACCAAGTAATTAATAAGTAAAAAAAATTAAACATCATGTATCAGGTATTATGTGATGTACTGGGGACATAGAAATATAAATGTAACAATCCCTGTCCTAAAGGAACTTATGTTCTAAACTGAGACTGATGGGAAATGGTCCAATTTTTATAGCCCATGAATAGCAGGATAGAACTCTCTCTTGAAATTATTGAATATCATTGGCAGAGATATTCCCCTTAGTTTTAAGAAAACTTCCTTGGTTAATATAATTATCTTATTCAAGAGGCTTGTGAAGCTCTAATTAAATTGTAAGCTTTTTAAGGACAGGAATCTCAAAATTCATTTCATTCAACAATTATAACTCCACTTTGCCTAATAATCAATGGGGAGCCAATGAATCTAGCAATAATCAGGTATGTTTGAAGTGCTTTGTATTTATAAAGTACTGTGATTGTCACTGAAGATAAAAATGGAAAAGTGGATGGTCTCAGCTCTCAAAGATACAAAATTCTAAAAAGGGGAAGTGACACAAGTGTGGTACACAGAGAAATTCCTGGTAGAATTTAGAGCATTGGTAGCTCCAGTGTCAATGTTCTTGGCTTGGAGATATAGTAGCAAAAAAAAAAATGACAACACACAGCTGGCCAGAGAGTTTAGTAGTGAGATAGGTGCTTGGTTTGGGGGATTAACAGAAGGATGGCATATATTTGGAGGCTTCCCATTCATTTTCAGGAGTGTGACTTCCTAAAGCTCTCTTCAGCTGGAGAAATGAAGAGGCAAGATCTGAGAAGTGATGGAGATGGAGAAGTGAGTCTGAAGTTCAAGTGGAACAGATCTCACTGATTTCCTCCCATGGGGAGTGGGATGGGGATGAAGGAGAGGTGTGAATGAGAAAGTCAGGTGCCAATCAGGAGAGAAAATGGGAGGAGGAGAGAAGTGATTCCATTAGAATGTAAGTGGATGGGCTAAGGTGAACTTGATTGCTTCTCCCCTTGGAAAAGAGAAACAAATCAAAATCTATACCTGCAATCAAGATATTGACAATGATATATAATGATATGAAGCTAGGGAAGATGAAAGTTAGGAGACAAGAGTTTGAGTCTTGACTTTACTACTTTAGCAGCTTCCTGGATGTGAGCATCTGGTCTTAGTTTACAGGTCATAGAGAGTCAGTGAGCCAGGTAATGAGAATGGGAAACAGTGCTTTGGGAAGGTTGATCTGATCACAGTGGTCAGGATAATTTAGAGGGAAGTAAGAAGAGAAACAGATGGTAGTACTTAGCTGAGGTAAGGTATAATAATGTTTTAAAACATCATTATAAAGAACTTCTCACCATTGGTGGAAATAGGAGGAAGAAAGAATTGTCATGTCACTTCTCTACTCAGTGTCTCTTATTTTTATCATTTAAAGACCTTTCCAACCTGGTTCCAATCTATGTTTCCAATATTATTCCACATAATTTCCCTTTAGACATGATCTGGTTTGACCAAGTTGACCTTCTTGTTATAGCTCATCTATGACATTTCAACTTCCATCTCCATATATATATATCTATCTATATATAGATATAGATAGATATATATATATAGATATATCCCATATGAACATAAGATCCCAGAAATCAGGAATTATTTAACTTTTATCTTTAAATCATCAACAGCTAACAATAGTAGATGGCATATAGTAGAAATTTAATAAAACTATTGTTAATTAAATCATTAATTATATACAACAAAATGACAACCAAAGACTATTGTGATTTAAGGAGAAATGGGGAGTCAAATGTGATTATTTGAAAGAGGTGGAAAGAGATGAGGAAGTCAATGAGGAGGGAGCTAGTTCTGTTGTTACTACGAGCATCTCCATGGAAATCAAACATTATCCATCCTACCACCTAAATCTCAATAACTCAGACCCAGCTGAATAAAATATTGTTTTTAATGTAACACAGGACATATTTCATATGAAATATTCAGCAAAGATAAAATGCATTTGCAAGAGGAAGGTGGGAACTTGTGTATTACTAAGTGGACATAATGGGACCGATATTTCTATTTCCAAAAAGGTGCTGTTTGTGGTATATATAGCCATGAACTATATCACTTAACAGAGACCTTGCAGCAGTCAATTTAGTCATTTTTCATTTCAAAATGTTAGTGGAATGATTAGTCATGGGAGTGGTTTTTTTTTTTTTTTTTTTTGGTAACTGAAGGAAAGGTCTTCATTGAAAGTAATATACAGTTCATCTGATAAGAATCAAACCTTGAAGGTTTTCAAAGCAAGAACTCATTAAGCCTATTTATTTCAGTTCAATTCAATTTCATCCTTTTTCAATTAATTGCATTATAAAGTACCTACTATGTGCTGTACCAAAATAATCAGAGGATTGGGACTGGTCCTATGATTTCACTGGGACAGGGAACTCCCAGATAAGAAACACTGTTTGCTGAATCAGGTTGGCACCCTCTATGTGCCCTCCATGGGGAAAAGCATTCATTTAGCACCTGCTGTATGCCATGCACTGTGCTAAGTGCCTTATAAATGTTATCTAGTTTGATCCTCACAACAACCCAGAGAGGGCTGCTATTCTTATTTTACAGTTGAGGATACTGAGACAAATAAAAGTAAAGTGACTTTGCCAGGGTCACACAATTTCTTGCCAAAGGAAATCTCTGTATCTGTACAATCGAAACCATTCCATCTTATTGCTTCCTCTATCACCTCCCTTCCTCCCACCCCTGGCCACTGATATCAGTTTCTTCTTGTATATTGGCTGCTTAATCACTATCACCCAAGATGTTGCTGCCTCCCTTCTCCTTAATAACCCTTCAACCGCTCCATCCATACATCCATCTTTGTTCACAATCGTCCCATATCTCTCTTCTGTAATTTAGCAACTTGAGAAGGCAATCCTCTCTACAACAGGTACCTTTGCTGCCTTCCTTCTCCTCTCTCAGAAATCTGGCTCCCAACCTTATTAGTCATCTGGAAATGTCTCTCTCCAAAGTAATCAACAATCTCTTAGTTGCCAAATTTCTTCTCCATCCATAGCATTTAGCTTAGTGATTTCATTCGCTCCCATAGATCTGGTTATTGCCTCTATGTTGGTAATTATGTAATTTATTTATCAAATCCCAATCCCTTTCTGGAGTTCAGGCTTTTATTTGTGATTGCCTTTTGAACATCACAAATGGGACATCCTATAGATGTCTTTAAGTTAGTATGTTCTAAAAACTGTCTGCACACACACACACACACATACACACACACACACACACACACTCTTAAGCATTACCTCCATGATCAAATATAAAATCCTCTGTTTGCCAGATCAATGCCTTCTCCCCTAGTCCTTTCCTATCTTTCCAAGCTCCTCATCCATTCCTCTTCTCAGTTATATTAATTTACTCATTGCTCCCTACAGAGGCCGCACCATCTTCCATTTCCCAACCTTTATACTCATGGATCCCATCCCTGCAATTCTGCCTTTCCTCACTGTGCCTTGTTTCCCTCAAGACTGGCACAATTCATGTGCCATTTCATCCAGTTCTTCCCCAAGCCATTAATGCCCTCTTCCCAAAGCCTCCTTTATATTCTTTGGGGTTTATCCCATGTACAATAACATGCATACATCCATTTCCCCTTGGCAGATGATTACCCCCTTGGGGGATGAGACTCTTATCTTCATGTCCCCAATTCTCGAAGCCAAATCTGACATGTGTCAGCCTCTTAATAAATGGTTGTTGATTGATTTTTATTTTTTTAGGCACTGTGCTTAGCCTGAGTTCACAAAGGCAAAAAATAAACAAACCCACAATAGTCTCTGTCCCAAAATAATCATTTTTACTGCTGGGGAAACAACATGGACACAGATAATTGGGTTCATGGGCTCATAATAATTTCAGCATGTTCTTTGGGGGGGGCGCTGCTTGCTAACAAAAGGGCTCAGGGAAGGCCTTTGAGCCTTTATAAATGGTCTACAGGAGGGTCAAAAAAATTCACCATCTTATGACAAAGCTTCTGTTGGGCTACCAACATCATAGATAAGGAACTGGAAGGGACCTTTAAATGAACCACTTTATTGGACAGATAAAGAAACTGAGACTCCATGGTGAAATGATTTACCCAAGGTATTGTATATCTATATATCTCCCTATACACACATAGACACTTACTCATATATAAATGTTTGTGCAGATGGGTGTGTATGTGTGTGAGTGTATGTGAATGTGAGAGTATGCGTTTTTGTGTGTAAACAAGTGTCAGAACTGTGTGAATGTTTTCTATTATTTTTATTGTATTGAGACAATCCAACAGAAGCTTTCTGGAAAGAGCTGCACAAAGTCGTTCTGCATCAAATGGGTGACTCCCTCATCAGATTTATTGGCATTTTAGCTTCTCTTGAATAATCATCATGCCCCCTTTTTTCTCCTTAAAACAAAATGATACCAATAACGTACCTCTCATTGGAGCAAATTCTCTATCCCGGTCTTCTGCTTTCTCTTGCTGGGCTGACATTTGCCCTGACACTACTTCCTCTAACAGCTTCCAGAGGTTTCCTCTCTGAGTAGCGTCTTGGGTTCAACATCAACATCATGGGTTCAGCTCACTACTGCAGCCTGCTGCATTTAGGGGCTACTTTCATCCAGTTCTAGTTAATTCAACGATCATCTTTAAAAGCAAAAACAGGACAGTGATGGGGGAATACATGAGAGAATTTTCACCTTCCTGGTAATTTTTCTGCAAGGGGTACCTTCTCTCCCCTCCCATTTAATCACCTGACAATCATTATACAGGGCATCCCAAAAAGACATAGAGTGATGGAATCTTGGGATATCCCCTTTTGTTTTGAAGATCCAAGCTTAGTTTAGAAGGAGCCGGAGGGGTCATATTGTTCAGCCCCATTCTTAACACATGAGGATATCCCAGAAGCAAACATGCAGTTTACAATAGAGCTCATTTCTTACCAGGATTTGCTTCTCTTGAATTTGCCATCATGCCCAATAACCTCTTTATCCTGGAAGATCACTTGAACCTTGGAACTCCCATTTTCTAATGCATCTTTCCCTTGGGGGGCCCTCTACCCCTCTGATTGGAGGCTGAAGGGCTTCTCTCAGAACTTCTAGGACAGTCCTATTTCCATTTTTTCTCTTGGCTAAACCTCTCTGGCCTTCTCCTTCTGCTCCAAGATAGGGCATCCCCCAACCCACTTTTCAGGTTCTTTTTTGTGTTGTCTTTTTTCCTTTTAGAATACAATCTCCTTCAGGGCAGGGGCCTGTCTTCTTTTTGCTTAGCAGAGTTCCTAGTATTTAGTTAGTATTTAATAAATGCTTGTTAACTGTCTGACTACCAAGAGTTAAAATTAAGGCAGAAGGACATAAAGGGAGTTATTGTAGTCTAATGGAAAGAACACTGGTCTCAGACCAAGACACTTGGGTTAGTGTTTCAGCACAGTAGAGCTGTGCGTCAATAAGTAACTCCCTTAACTTCTCCATTTGTTCTATATAAGTTGAATAATGCCATTTATACTACCTACTTCATAGGATTGATGGAAAGAAAGCATTTTGTAAACCTTTAAATAATAAATGTACATGCAGGTGCTGTTATTTATTGGGTTGACACTTGATACTATGTTGGATAGAATTCCTGAAAACTGATTCAAGGAAAGAATAAGAGAAGGCACAAACAAACTGAGGTAAGATAATTAAAGCAGAAAAAGACCTGTAGGTCATAGTGAACTAGAAACTGAAACATGACTATGAAATAAGGTACTATTGAAAAAAAAATAAAGTCTTATAGGTGACTGGAACATGACATTTAAAAGAAAATGATAAATGATAAAGAGAAGTAATTCTCTTGCACCATAACAACATTCTTAGATCCTTATATAGTTGAAAATCCATTGGAGAGTTAGGGAGCATCCATTTTTAGCATATATCTCCTGGAAGAAAGGATGAAGAAAAACATTTTGTTCCTAGAGTCATGAAAGTGGTTTAGAACTTGGTCAAACTTAAAAGATGCCCAAGTCATCCACTGCATCACAGGCCATCAGCAGATATTTTGACTTTTGTCCTGTCCCTAGACTCAAATGACTCTGGAAGAGAGAATGAAGCTGGTGAAATTGGACAATTTTGACTCACTTCAATCAATTCACTTGTAAGTCAAGACATTATCCTGCGGCGAAATTGATCTTCTTTCAAAATTAAGAATCACAAAAATGGATTTACGTATCTAGGGTTAGAAGGGATTATAGATACCATTTAATCCAATCTCCCCATTTTACAGATGAAGAAATTGCGAAAGTATGAGTTACAATGACTTGCCCAGGAAAACACAGTTGCTAAGTGTCTGAGGTAAGATTTGAACTCAAATCCTCCTGATTCCCAAATCCAATCTTCTTTCCAGCACTGCATTAGGTCTTATTTTCATTTTCAAAATGTGGAGAAATCAGAGAGGACACAGAGAACTCAAAAACAACTAAAGTGGCAGCTGATGGAAAGGGTAGATTGGCTCAGCTCTGCTGAGTAGTTCCTCGTTTCCAGCTTCCATCTTTCTCTCAATAACAGCTGGCATTTTTGTGAGGCTCTCAGGTTTGCGGAGTGCATCGTCTGCCATATCTCACTGGAGTCTCACAACTGCCCTGTGATGAGGGAGCTATTATCTACCTTTTCCAGATGATGGAACTGAGGCACATAGAGGTCACATGGGTGAGGTCACACAAGTGAGATCATATAGGTAGGATGTAGGAGGAGCATGGTTCCAAGCTTGGGCTTCCTGACTCCATGCCCTCCATTATAGTGCACTTGCCTTTTAGTTGTCTCTCCATTAAGCATGGATCATTGGCAGATGAGACAGAGCCACATCGATTTCTCCTATTTGAGACCCAGGTGTTTCTGCCCTTGTGCTTTGACAGACAAATGAATGGCAGTCAAGAGACCTCAGGTAATCCTACAAGAACAGCATTCAAAACCAGATCTAATTGAGGACACATCTGATGTTCCTATCAATAGGATAGGGATTTATTTTGTGTTTTTTTTTCCCATACAATGATAATTAAGACTCCAGGAAAAGATCTATAAAATGCTTGAGTTAAGATGATTTCTAAAGAAAACAAATGGCTCAGAAAAATTTACTCTTGCATTTGTTCCCCAAGCCTCATCTGAATTTAAGATCGTGGAGCAGTGAGCAATTGGGATTGCATTGTTCTAGGGGATTTTGGGGGAGGAAATAGCCTGTAGCAATGAAAATGGGCAATTCTTTTCCAAATTCTCTAGCTTTGGATGTGTCTGGGACCACTCATGACTGAGATGTGTTCTACATACATCTTGAAGTAGATCTTCCTAACTGAGGCAAAACACTGCCCACTTAGGCACCCGTCTGAACCGGATAAGTTAGCTACTATCGTCCCCATTTTATAGATGAAGAACTTTGGAACTGAAAAGGTCAAGGGACCTGTTCAGTCAAGGGAATAAGCTAATACGCACATAAAGGTATGTGTGTGTGTGTGTGTGTGTGTGTGTGTGTGTGTGTGTGATCTACTCTATGTCAGCCATTGCACCAAGGACTTTTTTATTCATATTATTGATCACATGATCTTTTTCATTAACCTCTCCCTTCTTCCAAATTTCCCTGTTCCTATGGGAGAACCACCCTCCCCCCAGTCACCCAGACTCAGAAATACTTGTTACCCCTGACTTTTCCATTTCTCTCACCCCTCCATATGCAGTCCATTGACCACTGTGCTCAAATCTAACCTCCCATAATATTTTCCAAATTGGTCTTCACTCCTTACTAGCTTTCACCCTAGTTCAGGCCCTCATTTCCTCCCCCCTTACCCCCCCCCCCCGGCCTGATGCAATGACTTTTTGAGCCTCCCTGCCTCACATGCCAGTTCTTCCTTCTTCCCATGCCAGTTCCCCTTCTGCACACAGGTGCGGAACCGATCTCCTCCAAATGCAAGTCTGCCCTGTCTCTCCTCTTAGCTAACACACTGCAGTTGCTCTCTCCTTCCTCAAAGACGAATAGAAATGGTTTGACATTTAAATCCTTTAACAACCTGGCCCCAAACCAGCTTGCCTTGGTACACAGAATAAATTAAAATATGTTTTGTTTCATTCCTATCTCATCCTTTAAAGATTCTGATTTAGTATGTTTTGTATATGTTGCGTACTTGTATGTTTTATAATAAAGTCGTGTATGCATATAATTTAAAAATAAATAAATGTCCATGTATCGGAGTTGAATACTCAAATTTAAAAGTTTTATTTTTAATTTATTTTGAAACTGATGGAATAGGCAATCAGAAAGTTTCAATGGCACTGGTTTAATGAAGGAGTAACTCTACACAGTCTATGGTTATGTTGTGATGGATATTTGTTTGATGTTTCCTCAAATCGTTGCTACAGAATTAGACTTGCAGATGTCAGAATATTTGGGCAGGGGAAGATGGGTTTTTAAAAAGAAAATCAGAATATTAGAACATGGCTTTAGAAGTTGTTCTCTGCCTGTGTCTCCTCATCAGGCTGGCTGTTCCTTGGGCTTGGACAGCAGTACCCACTGTTCAAGTTGGAACCAGTTCTTCCTCAGGATGATTTCTGGGAGCACAAACTTTGTTTTTGGATGGCAGGCTAAATCCCAAACAATTAACCAGAAGGGATTCCTGAACAGACTGGGAATGCCGGAGAGCTGTAGGCCACAAGCTTGATGAGATCTCACCGAGCAGGAACGAGGCACCCTGACTCTGCAGTTTACAACTCTTTAATTAAGGATAAAACCTCTTACTGACTAGGACATGCTCGAGTTCAGCCCATCCCAGGAAAGCTGATTTAACATTCTAGTGTGCGATCAATACTGCCTCTGCAGAACATCAGGAATTAGCAAACTAAATATTACTTTGCTAAAATAAATTACCACTGGGTCACGCCAGATCAGTTAGAGGAGGAAGCACACATGGGCATCCACATGTGTGCACACGCCGCACACGCACACACATACACTCGCTGTCAGGGAACTGGTGTCAAGCAAAGGTAGTTAGAAACCTAAGTTTCCAGAGCCATGCACATAGTAGGTGCTTAGACATTTGTGACTTGAATAAATGACTCCTCCCATTCCCTCCTATAAATAACAGCAAAAATTCTTGAATTCTTTAAAATGTTCATACCCAAGTCCTACAGGTCATGTTGAGTGACTGGAAATACAAAGCAGAGTAAAGGAGTATAAAAAAGAGATTCAAACCAGATGGTCTTGGTCAAAAACTAGGTTTTTTCCTTTGTTATGGAATCTTGGGTCAAGTCTAATGGGTTCTCTGGTCCCTAGCTTCTCCATATGTAAAATGAGAGGTTCCAACCAATTCACTTCTGGGGTCCCTATCATATTTAAATCTATGATCTTCCATTTTAGAAAAAAATGGAGAATGAGATGAAAGGTGAATGGAGAATGGAGAATGGAAAATAACACCCAAGAAAGACTTATTAAGTAGCTATTTTATACAAAGGCATGGGGTAGGTGTTGCAGCAGGCAGAGTTTAGATAAAGGATGACTCCTGTCCTCTCAGAGCTTACAGTTAAGAAAGAAGCTTTCTTTCTCTGTTTTTCTTTCTCTCTCTGTCTATATGTCTCTATCTCTATCTCTCATCCTCTTTTTCTCTTTGTCTCTCTGTCTCTGAGCTTCACTTTCTCTCTCTTTTCTCTTCTCTGTTTCTCTATCTTTTTCTGTGTATCTCATCCTCTCTGTCTCTGTTATCTCTTTATCTCTCTCTGTCTCTGATCTTCTCTCCGTCTGTCTCTCTGTCTTGTTGTCTATGTCTGTCTGTCTCTTTCTCTCTTTCTCTCTCTGTGTGCATCTCCTCCCCTGTCACACACAGGCATAGCATTACTTGATAGATACATTAGAGAAAACAATTCATTTATATAAACATTTATTAAAGGATTACTGTATGCTGAATTATGAGGATACATGTTGTTTGCTTATTGTTTGCTTTGTTTTTAAAAGGAGAGAGACGATACCTGCCCTGAAAGACCTTACATTTTCATGAGGGAAAGTTTCATATAAGGGGTTGGAAACAGCGATTGGTATCCTAAGGGTGGAGTCTCAGGGCCAAGATTATCACCAAAAAGGAGCTACAAAGGATTTCTGAAGGAGCTGGCATGTAGCTGGGATTTTTAAAAGTGGAACTTTATTATTATTTCTTAGTTTTATATGACATACATTTCTTCCTACATCCCTTCCCTTTTTACCCTGAAAGTCATGCCTAGTTTTTTTTTTTTTTCTAAGTAAACTTTCCTATTATTAGCATGTAGGGATATTTTAATCTCTTTATGTCTTTAATCATTTTGTTTTATTTCTATCACTATTATTTTGAGAACTATATCAAATAATAATGTGGAGAAGGAGCATCCTTATTTTAAGATCTATTTACTATATATTATTTACTTCTAGTATTTCCCCATTGCATGTAAATATTGAATTTAGTCTTAAATCTGCCATTTTAATGGCACAAATAGCTCCCTCTATGCCTATAGTTAGCAAGGGTTTAGAAAAGAAAATGTGTTTTACTTTGTCAAAAGGCTTTTTTTCCCCTCTGTGTTTTGTTATACTTGTAGTCTGTAAAGTTTTTTGTTTTTTCCTATGATTGGATGTCTGGAGGAATAGCCAGAGAGAAGGCAGGAGTCAGAAAGAGGGGAGAATCAAACAGTTTGCCTGGGGCAAAGAGTGAGTGTGGAGAAACAAAGGAAAGGCAAGGTGGCCAAGTGGGCTTCAGGAGAAGCTTTTAGAAGAGTCTGAGCACTACCTCCCATCTACTTGCGGTGTTTAGCACTGGACCTTGGACCTGCATTACAGGGCAGCCAGCTGGGTGTAGAGCAGAGAGAACTGACCTTAAAGTTAGAAAGAGCTTTATTCATGTCCTGATATATCATGTTATGTGACCCTGGCAAGTCTCAGTCAACTTCCTAAAATGAGAAATTGAAGAGAGAATGAAAACCAGAAATAAGAGGGGGAGCTTCATCCTTTGGGAGTCCCATAGACCAGTGACTCATGGGACTCCTCCCTCCACCTTATATTGAAGTGCTTACTCAGAAATCCTTCATGTTTCCCATAGCATGGGGAAGACTAATGGGAAATCTGCTTTTGAAAATCAGTCAACTTTTCAATGTTAGCATCAAAAATATGGAACAGAGGTCACTGGGATTTTGATAAAAGTTGATTCAGAGAGAATGAAGAGCTAGATGCTGAAGATGAGCAAGACCACTCTGGTTGTCTCCTCAGAGAGACTTCCCCAGGCAGGTTACCTCACTTCTAAAAGAGAGAGCTAATAGGAGACATGGGCTTGGGGGAGGGAGGGTAATTATAGCCAGTAACATTTTGGGACCAGAGACAGAAGTGGGCATCTTCAGGTCAGAGATGGAGAACTGGAAGGGATGTCAGGGACCATCTGGTCCAAAGACCTCATTTCACAAAAGAGGCAGGAAAATCACAGAGTGGAGCAATACCCAGGTCACATGGATAGTAAACTGCAAAGCTAGGATTTGACCCAGAGACTCTGACTCCAGAACCAGAACGCTTTCTACCATACCACATTGGGAGAGAAGTAGAAAGAACATTTCATGAGGAAAAAGAGAATGACGGCTGGGAGAAAACTAACAAGGATTACATTTGGATAGAATGAAGAAAGGCACTGGTGGACTTTGGGAGGAGTGTAGGATGTGTTCAGGGAAGACTGGTACCTCTAGAGTGAGAGCTGCTGAACCTTTTACAGGTTTTACAGGTACACCCTGGTAAACTGTTTTGGCAGGTGGACTAAACCAGATTGAAGGGAAATAAGGAGTCTCAAACTCTACAATGAGTTGGGGGAGGGAGGTGATCTACTCCAAGCATGGAAAGACTTCCCTTAGTAGAATGGGTAGATGAGACAATTTATTCCAGAGACCATGGAGGTAGGGGAAGCAAGTGTTGTGGAGTGCTTAGAGCTTGCTTAGACATAAAAGACAGCAAGGTCATCCACTGCATCTCAAGTCATCTCCCAGTCATCTTGACTCTCTTCTGCCATTGGACAGTTGTAGCTCTAGAAGAGAGAGTGAGGCTGATGACTTTGTATAACTCTGCCTCACTTAAATTCAATTTACACATGAATCACGTATTCAAAAAAAAAAAAGACAATGGAGGAACAGAAGGAGGAGAAAGATTTCAAGGGGCAAGAAGGCCCTGGGAGAAGAAAATGTCAAGGGACAGCACCAGAACAGAGAGTAAAGTGTGGCAACACAGTGTTTGCTGATAACAAACAATGGGCAAATGAGCATATTTGATGGAGAGTGTTTTGCAAACTTTAAAGAACTAGATCTATATCATTTATTATTATATAAAACCACCAAAACAAATGCAATAAATCTACAAGATTAAAAATAAACACAACTCTTTAATTCAACTAAAAAGAAAACAAAAGCAAAAATACATCAGGATTTTTATGGAATGGAATAATACTATGGAATGGAAACACATTTTATCCAATCCGATTAAACAGCCATATTATGCTATTTTTAATATTGGAAAGAAATAAAAAAAAACATCTCTTAAAAATGATTTGTAAATATAAGATGTATGTAAAAGGAAGTATATTGCTTGTTTACAAATGATAATTTTGAGAAGGGAGAGAGTGGTAACAATTTGGAGATTTAGGCAAAACTTCCTATAGGCAGCTGGCACCTGACCTGACCCTTGCAAAAAGCAAAGGATTCTACATGTTGATTATAATATGGACAAAGGTATATAGAGAGGAAATGGTTTGTTGTTATAAGCACTTATTAAGCACTTACTGTATTCCAAGTACTGTTCTATACACTGGGAATATAAAGAAAGGAGAAACAACTGAATGGTCAGTTTACCTGGAACACAGAATGTATAAAGATGGTAATATGAATGAGGTTTAGAAAGATGGCATTAGTCAGTCTATAAAGAATTTGGGCTGATGAGCTAAGGAGTTCATATTTTATCCTCAAGACAATAGGTAGTCATCAGAGTTTATTGAGTAGGGAAATGTTAATGCCACATCTGTGCTTTACAAAAATCATCTTGGGAAGAGAGGAGAGAATGGGTTGGAGTGGGGAGAGATCAAAGGCAGGTAGAACAATTTGAAAGCTATTGCAATATTCTGAGGGAGAGGATCTGAATTGGGAGTGGGTGGTGTTCAAGTGGATAGAGGGAAGTTATCATTTGGATATGTGGGCTGAGAGAGATGAATCATGGATGCCTCTGAGGTTGCAAACCTGGATCACTAGAAGACAGTGGTACCTTCATTAAATATCAGCTTCTGAGGGTAGCAGATGATGTTTTTCCTTGTATTTATTTCATTCCAACGCACTCACAATTGAGAATTAGTTGGGCCCGGTTCCTAAAGATCACATTGTCCATTAAACTAAAAAATATCTAAGCTTTGAAATCCTCATCTTTTTTTAGAGGGATTAAAATCCTAAAGTACGTATCAATTGTATCCTCTATTTCAGTATTTCAGATAAATGCAGGGACATAGTTGGCCTTATTAAAATGTTGTTAGATTTCAAATATATAATGATATACATATATATATGTGTGTGTATATATATATATACACATATATGATGTGATATCTGTATATATAATGATAGGACATATGTATATACACACACATATATACACATACAAATATGTGTGTGTATGTGTGTATATATATATATATATATATATTATATATATATATATATATATATACATATATATATATATATATATATAAATCACCACAGCAGCTCCTGTGGTTAATTTGCTAAAAGAGAAATGATCTTATTGGTCATTTTATGAAATCAATTTTTTTTCATGAAATTTCTTCTCACTTTACCCCAAACATATCTTGTCGATGCCTCCAGCCAATTCAGGCACAATAATAGAAGCAGCCACTGGCCTTGCCCCATGGATATGCACCTTTCAGTCAAGGTAAAGAGCAGTTTCTGAGTGTTCTGGCCATAGAAAGGAGAAGGTGAATGTAAGATGGAACAAGCAGGAGACAAATCATGGTCTTCTTTCTTTGTGGGAATGGGAAAGTTTAAGAAAGCTTGCTGATTATTACTAAAAGCCATTTCTTAATGGGGGAGGGAGGTGAGAGAGGGAAAGAGAAATTTGTTAAAAATCTCAAATTTATTCTTGGAAAGGCAAGAAAGTCATGTTCTTAACTGGCAGCCTGAAAGTGATTACAGCGTAACTATTAATTATGCTGTCTTCTTGCCAGATGTTTTCAGATAGCATGACTGACTGGTAAAAATCCTTGATAAAATAGGCAAAATAAAGAGCACAGACAATTACCCATATACAGATATAATTATGAATCAACTAAAGAATTCAGTTCTAAATAAACTCCTCCAAGAAGAGCTGTAACATCTCCTCCAACCTCACATGTTGTCAGCTAAGCCAACCTACACTGCTAAACAAATGGGCTAGTATAGAAGATGCTTTAGAGCAAATTTTAAAATAAAAGGCTCAATGTTCCTGGAATATCATTATTGCAATCCAACTTTGACCCTGGATTTTTAAAGGTCCTACCAGTGGAATGCAAGTTCTGGGATGTCCTGACAAACTGAAAAGACTTTTGAAAGTGGGTCCATTGACAGGTTGTGTCAGCTTATGGATTAGCTTAGCTAAGTTTAGGGAGGTCCAGAACTCAACTGACAAAAGGAAGATGAAATTTTTGGCCCCACCAAGCCTCCAAGACTGACTTTCCAGGTCTATGAGTGAAACAATTCACTTCCATGCAGAGAGGGTCTGCACTGATTCAGGAAGCATTGATGTAAATATGATTGGAAAATGAGTAAACTATGATGGGATTAGAATTCTCCTCCGCCTGAGGGTACCATGAAGGTAAGCCCAAAGTCATTCTTTGATGAGCACACCCACTAAATGAAAACCAGGAATGTAGGATTATCGAGTTTAAATAAAAGATGTACCATATGAACTTGACCATCTATAAGCCAGGTAAAGGATATATCTGCAACTACTTAGCTGTCAGAGCTCTGACCATTGTTTATAAAGCTAGAATTAGATGAAGTAAAAGATAGCTCTAAATATTTTATATGACCTAGAATTAGAATAGGTAATAGAAAAATGAGAAATGGGAAGCTTTTAGAAACAGCATTATCAGGAAACATTTCCTGTCCTGATTTGTGATTTCTAGATTGGCTATTTATTTATCAGTTTGGGAAATAATGTCAAAGTAATGTGTGTTGAAAAGACATTCTGGGATACATTGTATCCCAGTATTAGTTTTGATATCAAATTAACAGGCGTGTTTTGTAATATCTGGCCTATTTCTAAAAACTTTAACTTTTTAAATGTTGCTGTCCAGTTATTTTTCAATCATTTCTGATGCTTTGTGAACATATTTGGGGTTTTCTTGGCAAAAATTCTGGTGAGGTTTACTATTCCCTTCTCCAACTCTCTAAACTATAAGAGCATAAAGGATAATGGGTAATATCTAATATACATTTCATTTGTTATTCACTCTAGCTTCATGGGTCAGAGAATTAATTGCTTCCTTCTTAAAGAAGGAAACCAAGCAGACAAGGTTGACCATATTCAAATAATTTAATTCAATTTATTAAGTGCTTATTTGTGCCAGGTATTACATTTTGGGAATACAAATAATAAGAAGAAAGACAGTTCCCACCCTTAAGAAGATTACAATCTAAAGGAGGAGGGAGGCAATACAGGAAAGGGAATTGAAACGAGGTGGGGAGGTGTTCCAAGGGGCAGAATTTCCTGGAAGTGGAAATCAAACATAGTTGCTAATAGAAAATGGAGTTACCTGGAAGGTTATGATCCTGCTATAAAGGAAGGCTTTGGAAAGAATAAAGTTCGCCACTCTTCAGGCCTCCAACTAAGGTTGAGCTGAGAAGCTATTAACTATCTAAATCTGAGTCAATGAGCATGGAGATGCAATTTAGTATTTCGGGGGTTGGGAAAGTCAAGACAGTGTATGGTATTCTTTTGAGCTGAATGACTAGCAATATTATTTATAGAAAATTTATAGAAAGAATTTACTTTTCCTGTGAGGCAGTGAGTTTGTGATAGATGGAGGATCATCAACCTTGGAGCGAGCAAGAATTGGATTCAAGCTGTGATCCTGACATACCATTTGTGAAGGATCAGAAAAGCCATTTTTACCTCTCAGTGTCGCTAGGATCTCTCTGAGAGAAGATGGAAGAATTGTTTACTTGTCTCTACAAGAGAAGTTGCCGAATTGTCATTCTCAAACAATAAACACCAATTAAGCACTATATGCTAGGTGCCTAGCACATTAAATGTTTGATTAACAATTATGTTGGACTCCATGGTTATATACTTCTATCTAGCATTATATTTATAGCTTCCACCCTTTTGGGGATATGATCAACTATCATCACTAGTCAACTTCCTAGGGGTTTGGGATGGATATACTTTTGGACATACTTCCTGACTGAGGATGCCACCCATCTATTTTAGAGAAGACAAAGATATCTTCTGGTTGATACCTGATAACCATGATGACAAATGATTTCAAACTGTCAAGAGGCAAAAATGTCTTTTTAGGAACTACTGAGCTGGACATATTGAAAGGGATGATTCCTATTTCTTAGTTCTTCTATATTCTGAACTCTCCTGAAATCAGTGGGGATGCTCTCCCCTTCACCTAAGGCCCATGAAATCATGGCCACTTTAGCCAAGTTTGTGTCTCTGATGGGGAAGCTTCTTATCTATTTCTTCTTTCCTTTGTCAGGGGGCCTTATCAGAATTCCAACATCAGCCCCCCTCTAGGCTTTAGAGCAGTAGATAATATTGGCTACATATGAGTACAGCATGGCCTTGAGTAAGAATCTCTGTAGAGAAGATGTCCATCTACATCGTGAGGAGGAGTTTCCTAAACCAATGAAGACACAAGATCTATTATCTATCCCTCATCATAGAACAGGGACTAAGAAACAGTTTAATTCTTTTTGTCTAGGACAGCTCATTAACCAAGATGATTGCTTATGATCTCCTTTACACAATTTTGAGGACCTCCGGTAGGGGTGAGCAGCCAGATTTGAATGAGAAAACTCAAATAATCCACAAGAAAAGTATAGGGATATGGTTCAGTTCTTTCTCTGCTTCATGGTGAAGCCTTAAGTGGAGAACGTTTTTCTAAAGCATTTTCTTTTCACATTTAGCCTCCCTGTAATTGACTGATCTTCAAAGTCAGTATGGAGTCTCTTGACCCCACTCTTCATTTGTGTACTCCTTGAGATGAAAAGTACTAAAAAAAACAAAAAACAAACAAAAAAACTTCCTTAATCATCAGGAGAGACAGCAGTACACAAGATAAGAAGGCTGGCATCCATTTCAGAAACACTAGTATTCAAATCCTGCCTCATATATACAGGCTGTATAGACTTTCTGGCTGTAGGCAATTCTCCAAGACTATAAACTGCAAGTCAGGTGATGATCCCCATTGGCAGAGGGCGAGTCTTTAGGAGAATTTCCTTTAACAGTGAAATGATCCATTTAAGAGAGTATGAATAATATCTGTCTTTATGAAAGTTATCCAGAAATGACTGTAGATACTATCTAGTACAACCCCTTCTGCTTGATAACAAACCTCAATGGTGATCACTGGGGTCCTACTGGCAGCCCTAAAGTATATTTTCCAAGTCTTTTAAAATTTCTTCATCCAGTGAGTAAAACCAAGAGAACATTGTACACAGCAACCACAAGATCATGTGATGATCACTTCTGATGGACATGGCTCTTTTCAATAGTGAGGTGATTCAAGTCAGTTCCAATACACTTGTGATGGAGAGAGCCATATGCATCCAGAAAGGATGGGGGGACTGCATGAGGATCACAACATAGTATTTTCATTGTTGTTGTTGTTTGCTTGTATTTTGTTTTCTTTCTCATTTTGTTTTCCTTTTTGATCTTATTTTTTTCTTGTGCAGCATGATAATTATGAGAAAAGATATAGAAGAATTGCATATGTTTAAAATATATTGGATTACTTGACATGTAGGGGAAGGGATAGGGGGAAGGGAGGGAGAAAAAATTGGAACACAAAGTTTTGCAAGGATGAATGTTGAAAATTATCTATACATATGTTTTGAAAATAAAAATCTTCATTCAAAAGTCAATTCAATTTAAAAAGAAGTTAACTGCCTTCCTCCAGCAAGGCCCAAGATTAGATCATACACGCATAAACAGCTGACATAACCCATACCCACATGGAGCTTGCCTTCCATTGGGAAGGAGCCAACCACACTTTTGGAGAGTATAATGCCAAGTGGAGTGAGTTGGGGATAAAGGAGAAATTCAAGCAAAAATTTCTTCCTAAAGGAAGGAGTGCTATGGGAGAGGATCAGAAATATTTGTTTAGGATTCATGGACAAGTTCCATATAACACCCTAGAACTGATTTAATTTTATATCCTTTGAATTCACAAGCCATAATCCAAGAATCCCATATTTAGAAAAAAGCTGAGCTGGTGGGGACAAGGGACCTCTGGGCCTGCCTTTGTCTGAAGAATTCCCTTCATTTCACAAATGAAATGGAACCTCCAATTTCTGAAGGAACAGAGAGCTCCTGAGTGGACTTTCCTCATGAAATGAAAAACTTGGCCATAACAGAAGCTGGATTTCTTTGCCCCGCAGGATATTCCATAGCTGAGTTTTCCCCCTCATTTCATTTTTCTTACATATCCTAGACTGTCCAATAGTGCTGCAGACCTGCTGTAATCTGAGCTCATCTTTGCAGTAAGTTGAATGGAAAGACCGTGAAATCTTTGTTTTATTTTCATTTTTGAATCCTCTCCTGATTTTCCATTTGAAGTTCCCCTATTTTTACTTCATTCTTAAACTGCTCAATACTTTGATGGGGAGGGTTTGGGGCCCAAACTGCATTCCCCCCCAAAAAAAATTTTGCTTTTCCTTAGATAATAAAAAGTCAAGCTGCAAAGAAACATCCTGCTAGCCAGAAGCTGCAAAATGAGAGAATTAGAACTCACTCTCCTAAACTGCTGAGATCACCCTTGTGCATTATTAATTAGAATAAATAAGAAATAAAAGGACACAAAAAAAACAAAAAAAATTTGCTTTGGTTGCTTTGAAAAGCCTGTAACACACCATACAGTCATCAGTTCAATTTCTTTCAACTATATCATGTAAGCCACTCACACTGCATCAGTGACAAGAGTTCTCTTTGACCTTGTCACTTTGTTTTCATTAAAAAAGAAGAAGAAAAAATTCTGTCTGTGTATGTCTTAGTCTAACAAGTCACTTTTTTGGGTCTTCTGTTTCCAACCACTTTCTGAGCACAGGGAATAAATAACCATGTGGGTGGCGTCATCAATGAGTTCTTTGGAATTAGAAAGACAACCTAAGGTAACTGTCATCCTGAAAATTCTCAGGCTCCCTCCCTTCCAGTGCTTGTTCACTCAGCAACCTTGACAAAAATGACTTAAGTGTTAGTGACACGACGCTGAAACTGGAAGTTGACTATTAATCATTCAGGTCTTTGGTTGTTGTTTTTGTTGTTTTCCTTCTCATTCATATATGTGTTATATTATACATCTATATAGGTGTATGTATGCATATTATCTATATATATATAGTATATGATATGGCATCATATACTATATTTACACATACACACATTATATGTTTTAATACTAAATCCACTTTAATGAATTGGCCAGATATGGGTAAAGATTGATCCATCAGTTCAGTAAATAATGATCATCATTTCAGTCCCATAGAGACATAACCTTCATCTTTCCATTCCTCAGCATCTTTTTCTCTGAGATGAAGCTGGGGATATATTTGTGCTGCTCTATACTGCCATTGATTGAAAGGGAAGCTGACCAAATAGGTTCCTTTTATAGGCCTCCATTGGAAGAAATCCCCAAAGGGCAAAGAGCTCCAGAGGTGATGATGGCTTATTGGGATAAAAAGGGTCTTTTGAATAGGTAGCCATGGCTGAACTCAGCAGTGATATTCCTCAATGTAACACGTCTGTCACTGGTGTACATGTAAAATAAAACCTTGTTCATAACATGCATACTGATGGAAAACTCAGTTTTTGTTCCTTATTCCTATCTCTTGAATCCAAGGTCATTCCTTACTCTACCTACTGAGCCCAGTTCTACTTATCATTCTGTATCAGGGTTAAAATTGACTGCAGACTCCTAGCATGGGAAATATATCCTACACCTTCTGTTTCTCTGCCTAGAGCATGATATGAAAGACAAAGGTCACAAAGGGTGCTAGCTTGTAAATTGACATAGGTGTCCCGGCTCCTTTCCTGTGAATGGAAACACCATTGCACCTATTTTTTTTTTTTTTTTGCATACTTTCCTGTTTTCCCATATGATACCTTCTTTTTTGTTTGTTAATAAAATTTGTATTGATTTTTTTTAAACATAATCAGTATTTCCTACACTATCCCTCCCCTTTCCAGAGGACTATCCCACAAAAAATAAAATTTTTAAAGACAAAAAACCCCAGAAAAATTATATATGGAATGTATCCATGCTAACTTTGCAAAGGAGTAGAGGCAGGATATTTTTCATATCAACTCTTCGAAACTATGATTGTTCTTGGTAATTTTGCAATGTTCTCCCCTTCCTCCCTCATTTTTAACTTCTTTAAAATATTTTTTATTAATTTCTTATTTTAAAACCCAGTTTTCCCCAATATACTCATTCCAGTGAACTATTCTATATAACAAAAAAAATATTTTTAAAGATAAAAAGGAAATGAAAAGCCAAAAAAAAAAGTCAGCAAAACTGGAGTTTGGAGTGTGCAATATAATATGCTGGTAAATGTTTAACATCTACCTGGGGTGGTGATAGGGGATGTGCCCACAACACATGTCCAAGTTAAATTTGCATTATTAACATTTTACTCACTTTCTTAAGGCTAGACAATGAACACAATTATAAATCAAAGACTGATTTTTAGCACTAGCTAACTTCAAATATTCATAATAGAAATTTAACAATTGGTTTTCTCCATCCTATTAGATCTGCCTCCAGCCTAAATCTAAATATATCAGACCTGTTTCTCCCACTTATGAAAAAGGATGGGCTGGGGTTGTTTTCTCATTTTTCTTTTTTAGAGCCATGTGCTTCAGCTTGTTGTTGTTGTTGTTGTTGTTGTTGTTGTTGTTGTTGTTCTTTCTATGTGATTTTTCAACATTCACTTTTGATGAGGGTTAGGGTGTGTGTGGGATGTTCACTGTTTACTTTTTTCTACCTTTTTGCAATCATTGTGTATATTGCTTTTTGTTGTTTTTTTTTTTTTTGTTTTGTTTGTTTTGTTTTGTTTTGTTTTGTTTTTAACTGTACTGTCTTCAGTCTGTATGAGTTCATTCAGATCTTTCCATGCTATCTGTTTACATCATTTTTTTTTCATTTCAATAATATTCTGTTACATCCATGAGCCTTACTTGACATACATCCTTTCCTTTTTAAACTCTATTCTTAAGACTATTGTACAAAACTATAACCTTAACTATTATCTCTGAGTTCTCTCTCCTATAACTAATACTCCAATGCATTTAGAAACACACCAATTGGAGTACTTCCCACAATAAAATTCTATGCTTTGTTTTATCTTGTATATTTTGTTCTAGCTTTCAATTATCTATCAGAAAGTCTTAACCTGTGGCTCATGAGCTATTATTAAAAATATTTTGATAATCATATTTCACTATTAGAAGTTTTTTGTAACCCTATGGATTTTATTTTAAGCATTTAAAATGTCATTCTAAGAAGTAATTCAACTTCAGGTTTCATCAGACTGCCAAAGGGGTCCAGTCCATCACATAAACAAAATTAAGAACCTGCCCTCTAGTCTACTTATCCTCAATAAGAATGCTTGTTAAAGTCTTTCTAAACTATGAGTTCATGACTTAGATATAAAGGGTGATAATTTCCATTTAAAATAATATAAAATATTTGGGAGTCTACCTGCTAAGAAAGGGAAAGTTAGCTACTATATGAACATAGCTACAAAATACTTTTCACATAAATAAAGTCAGAGCTAATCAATTGGGAAACTATCAAGTGTTCATAGGTAGGCTAAGTGAATAAAAACAATGCTATCTAAATTAATTTACTTATTCAGTGCTATCTATACCAATCAAACTCCCACAAAATTATTTTACAGATTGAGAAAAAAATAAAAACAAAGGTCATCTGGAAGAAAAAAAAAGGTAAAGAATTTCAAGGGAATTAATGAGAAAAATGCAAATGAAGGTGGCCTGGCTGTGCCAGACCTAAAACAATATTATAAAGCAGTAGTCATCAAAACCATTTGGTACTGGCTAAGAAATAGAGTAGTAGATTTTGTCACAGGACAAAATAGTTAGTGACTATAGTAATCTAGTATTTGAAAAACCCAAAGACTCCAGCTTTTGGGATAAAAATTCACTATATGACAAAAACTGCTGGGAAAACTGGAAACTAGTATGAGAGAAATTAGGCATAGACCCATACCTAACACCATATATTAAAATAAGGTTGAAATAGATTCATGATTTATATATAGAGTGAGTAACATTATAAGCAATTAGAAGAACATAGGATAATTTACCTCTCAGATCTGTGGAGAAGGAAGGAATTTCTGGCTAAAGAAGAACTGGAATTCATTATTGAACACAAAATGGATAATTTTGATTATATTAAGTTAAAAAGATTTTGCACAAACAAAACTAATGCAAGGTTAGAAAAGAAGCAATAAACTGGGAAACATTTTTACATTCAAAGGTTCAAAGGCCTAATTTCTAAAATATATAGAGAATTTGACTCAAATTTATAAGAATTCAAGCCATTCTCTAACTGATAAATGGTCAAAGGATATGAACAATGATTAGATTAAAACCACTTCTAGTCATATGAAAAGGTGCTCTAAATCAGTATTGATCAGAGAAATGCAAATTAAGACAACTCTCAGGTATCACTACATAACTTTCAGATTGGCTAAGATGACAGGAAAAGGTAATGACAAATGTTGGAGGGGGTGTGGGAAAACTGGGACACTAATACATTGTTAGTGGAGTTGTGAAGTGATCCAACCATATTTTTGGAGCTATGCCCAAAGGTCTTTCAAATCATGCATACTTTTTGATCCAGCAATGTTTCTATTAGGCTTATATCCCAAAGAGATCTTAAGGGAGAGAAAGGGATCCACATGTGTAAAAATGTTTGTGGCAGCCCTTTTTGTAGTGGTAAGAAACTGGCAACTGAATGGATGCCCATCACTTGGAGAATGGCTGTATAAGTTGTAGCATATGAACGTTATGGAATATTATAGAAACGATCAGCAGGATGATTGAAGAGAGACCTGGAAAGAATTACACAAACTTATGCTAAGTGAAGTGAGTAAAACCAAGAGATCACTGTACACAACAACAGCGAGATTAATTCTGATGGACATGGCTCTTTTCAACAAAAAGATGATCCAAGCCAATTCCAATGATATTGTGATGAAGAGAGCCATCTACACCCAGAGAGAGAACTGTGGGAACTGAGTGTGGATTACATCATAGCATTTTCACTCTTTGTTGTTTGCTTGCATTTTATTTTTCTCTCTCTTTTTTTTTTCCTTTTTGGTTTGATTTTTCTTATGCAGCAGGACAATTGTATATATATATATATATTCAATTCCATCTGAATTTGCTGTGGTGTAGGATGCAAGGTGATGATCTCAAATTTCATTTCTGCTAAACTGTTTTCCAGTTTTCTCAGTAATTATTGTCCCTACCCACCACATTGATAATGTTTTCTTTGTCACACTGTCTCACCAGTGTATCATTGTCATGAAAAAAACATATAAACAATCATTTCATTTGTGATGTTTAAACTTCGCCAACGGTTAGTGAGAGTGTAATGTAATAAGGTAAACTCAATTGTTTTAGAGAGTATGAAGGGTTACTGGCAAAATAAGGTTATCTCGCTTTCCATGCCTGTTTGTCCATGATTCATCTTTAACATTTAGTCAAATATTAGTTATTGAAACATCTCTATACCTAATACAAAACTCACTTAAATCACAGGTGGGTTTTTATTCCTATTTGGATACCATAAACACCAGAGCAGAATCAAGATTCAAAGGATTGTAATAAGGGAAGGATCCTATTAATTCTGTATATCTTTCATAAATTCTACCTTTAATGGAAAAAAATAAACTGAGTTTTGTAAAGGTCAAAATTTTCTTTGATTATACTATTTTAAAATAGTATTTTATTTTTCCAAATACATGAAAAAATAGTTTTCAACATTCATCTTTGCAAAACCTTGGATTTCATTTTTTTTTCTCTCTCTCCCTCCATTCCACCTTCTTAAGATAGCAAACAATCAGACATAGGCTAAACATGTGCAATTCTTCTAAACATATGTCCATGCCCATCATGTTGTATGAGAAGAAGAGACCAAAAGGGAACAAAAACATAAGAAAGAAAAAAAATGAGAAAAGAAGAAGAAAAAAGGTGAAAATACTGTGCTTTGATCCAGTCTCCACAGTTCCCAAAGGGCTGTCAATCTGCATATCCTTTGATCCAATAGTGCCTCTATTGGGCCTGTATCCTAAAGAGATCATAAAAAAAGAAAAAAAAAGGATCCACATATACAAAACCATTTATAGCAATTCTCTTTTGTACTGTCAAGAAACTGGAAATTGAGTAGATACCCATCAGTAGGGGTTATTTAACAAATTATGGTATATGAATGTAATAGAATAATGTGGATGGCACTTTCCATTAGAAATCTTTTGGAATTAACTTGAATCACCTCAATGTTGAAAAAAGCCAAGTCCACCAGAGTTGATCATAACATAATCTTCTTATTATGTACAATATTCTCTTGGTTCTGCTCACTTCACTTATCATCAATTCATGCAAGTCATTTCAGGCTTTTCTGAAATCAGCCTGCTATCATTTCTTATATAACAATATTATTCCATTTCATTCACATGCCATAACTTATTCAGCCATTCCCCAACTGATGGTCATTCGCTGGTTTTATCATTCTAAGGAAGGACACATACAACAAGGGTGGAAGAGCTGAGGCTTTACTCTGGGTTTCTTCATTTACATTAAAGGGCACTGATAAAATTTGTTGTCTTTCAACAACAGAGAAACAACAGAGATTAGCACCTATTTGAGAAAGGTAATCAATTCAATAGATAACTCTGAGACAGTGGCCTTGAATTTTTCCCTAACCAAAGTAGCCTCCCCAGAAGCATTCTTTTTGTTCTGTCTTCCCACCATGGGGAGGTTCCCTTCTCCCTCCCACCCATAGCAAACTAAGCACATGCTTCCTGTTAGCTGTCCTAGCTTCTCCTCCTCCTCCTCCTCCTCTTCCTCCTCCTTCACCTTTTCTTTTTTCTTCTTCTCTACCACTCCCTCTCTTATCTAGAATGCTAAATTGGGATGGTTTCATTTTGTCTGTGAATTCTGGGCAACACACATCATTCCTAATATATAATAAGTGCTTAGAGACTTATATGAAGTGAGGCTAAGTGAAATGAGCAAAACTAGGTGATTATTGTAGATGATCCAGGCCTATTATAATAATCTTGTGATGAAGAGAGCCATCTACTCCCAGAGAGAGGACTGCAGGAACTGAGGATGGATCACAACATAGCATTTTCACTCTTTTTGTTTTTGCTTGCATTTCATTTTCTTTCTCATTTTTTCCCTTTTTGATCTGACTTTTCTTGTGCAGCACGATAATTCTAAATATATGTATAGAAGAATTGCACATGTTTAGCATATATTGGATTACTTGCTATCTAGGGAAGGGGATAGGCAGAAGGGGGAAATTTGGAAAACAAGGTTTTGCAAAGGGCAATGTTGAAAAATTATCCATGCATATACTTTGAAAGTAAAAAGCTTTAGTAAAATAAAATAAACACTTCTCAATTGATTTGTTAGCAAAGGCCTTGTAAACTAGAAAACAAGTAATAGTATCTAAGAGTTACATTCAAAATCATTTATCTGGTGGGTGAAAGGGTTTCTCCCAATGATTAATGAGGCAGTTTGTCCAGTCATTATTATCTCCATTTTGCAGATGAGGAAAGGGAAGTTCAGGATGTGGAAGCAACTTTTTGATCACAGTTAGTAGCTAAGTAAAGACTTGAGGAGGAATTCAAATACACTTCTCCTACCACGTGGCAATCCAGGATTGGAAGGGAACATTGAAAAGCTGCTTCACCTTGGTGTGAGACCCTGACTACTTCTGTGTAGATGCTAGACCCTACGATTAGAGTGCTTGATGTGTAAAATGAGAGTGACTTGAGAGGACTTTCCAAGAATTCTGTATTCCCCCCCTTTTATTCTTCAAAACATATACTTTTTCTTGCAGAGAAATATTGGGAGCTTGCTATCTAGTCTGAATATATCATTTAAGTTACCCCAATGATATTGAACTCATTGATTTCCTGCACTTAGCTAGTAATGTGCCTGGAACATAGTAGGTGCTTAATCAATATTTTTTAAATAGCTTTTTATTTACAAGATATATGAATGGGTAATTTTTCAGCATTGACAATTACAAAACTTTTTGTTCAAAATTTTCCCCTCCTTCCCCTCACCCCCACCCCCAGATGTTAAATATGTTAAAGTATATGTTAAATACAATATATGTATACATGTCCATACAGTTATTTTGCTGCACAAGAAGAATCGGACTTTGAAATACTGTACAATTAACCTGTGAAGGAAATCAAAAATGCAGGCGGACAAAAATAGAGGGATTGAAAATTTTATGTAGTAATTCACACTCATTTCCCAAAGTTTCACTGGGTGTAGCTGGTTCTATTAATTACTGCAGTATTAGAACTGATTTGGTTCATCTCATTGTTGAAGAGAGCCACGTCCATCAGAATTGAGCATAGTATAGCATTGTTGTTGAAGTGTATAATGATCTTCTGGTCCTGTCATTTCACTCAGCATCAGTTCATGTAAATCTCTCCAGGTCTTTCTGAAATCATCCTGCTGGTCATTTCTTACAGAACAATAATATTCCATAACATTCATATACTACAGTTTATTTAGCCGTTCTCCAATTGATGGGCATCCACTCAGTTTCAGTTTCTGGCCACTACAAACAGGGCTGCCACAAATATTCTTGCACATACAGGTTCCTTTCCCTTCTTTAAGATCTCTTCAGGATATAACCCCAGTAGTAACACTGCTGGATCAAAGAGTATACACAGTTTGATAACTTTTTGAGCATAGTTCGAAATCGCTCTCCAGAATGGCTGGATGTATTCACAATTCCATCAACAATGTAACAGTGTCCCAGTTTTCCCACATCCCCTCCAACATTCTGCATTATCTTTCCCTGGCCTTCCAATCAATCTGACAGGTGTGTAGTGGTATCTCAGAGTTGTCTTAATTTGCACTTCTCTGATTAATAATGACTTGGAGCATCTTTTCATATGGGAGAAATAGTTTCAATTTCTTCATCTGAGAATTGTCTATTCATATCCTTTGACCATTTGTCAATTGGAGAATGGCTTGATTTCTTATAAATTAGAATCAATTCTCTATATATTTTGGAAATGAGGCCTTTATCAGAACCTTTGACTGTAAAAATGTTTTCCCAGTTTATTGCTTTTCTTCTAATCTTGTCTGCATTAGTTTTGTTTGTACAAAAACGGTTCAATTTGATACAATCAAAATTTTCTATTTTGTGATCAATAATGATCTTTAGTTCTTCTTTGGTCACAAATTCCTTCTTCCTCCACAGGTCTGAGAGGTAAACTATCCTATGCTCTTTTAATTTATTTATAATCCCATTCTTTATTCCTAGATCATGAACCCATTTTGACCTTATCTTGTTGTACAGTGTTAAGTGTGGGTCAATGCCTAGTTTCTGCCATACTCATTTCCAATTTTCCCAGTGATTTTTGTCAAACAGTGAGTTCTTATCCCCAAAGCTGAGGTCTTTGAGTTTGTCAAACACTAGATTATTAAAGTTATTGACTATTTTGTCCTTTGAACCTAACCTATTCTATTGATCAACTAGTCTATTTCTTAGCCATTACCGAATAGTTTTGGTAACCATTGCTTTATAATATAATTTTAGATCTGGTACAACTAAGCCACCTTCATTTGATTTTTATTTCCATTAGTTCCCTTGAAAGTCTTGACCTTTTGTTCTTCCATATGAACTTTGTTGTTATTTTTTCTAAGCCATTAATTTTTGGGGAGTCTGATTGGTACAGCACTAAATAAATAGAATAGTTTAGGTAGTATTGTCATCATTATTATATTTGCTCACCCCATCCAAGAGCACTTAATATGTTTCCAATTGGTTAGATCTGACTTTATTTATGTGTAAGTGTTTTATACTTTTGCTCATATAGTTCCTGATTTTCCCTTGGCAGATAGATTCCCAAATATTTTATACCATAAATAGTTACTTTAAATGGAATTTCTCTTTGTAACTCTTAACTGTTGGATTTTGTTAGTGATATATAAGAATGCTGATGACTTATGTGGATTTATTTTGTATCCTAAAACTTTGCTAAAGGTGCGGATTCTTTCTAATAGCTTTTTTAGTAGAATCCCTGGGGTTCTCTAAGTGGTAATCAATATTTGTTGACTGACTGATAGTCAGATTTTGACAGCAACACCTCATCCCTGTCTGAGGTGTTTCTTATTTGGTACAAACATGTGACTCTTTAAAGATGCTATGTTTTCTCCATTTTTATTTGCTAGTGTTAGTGTTTGCCATATTAGAGAGTGATCAGCAGAGAACAGAATAGCCAATATCTCTCCCTACAAGTCCATCTCCTTGGAGAGCAGTATAAGAAAAAGAAAGGGTGGAGTGTTCGTGCCACAAGGAAAATAAAGAATCAAGCTGATTGAACAAGGGAAAAATGGTGGCGATCATATCAGTTCTCTGTTGGACACAATAACTGGAGCTTCGGTCTACCAAATCTTAAGATCTAAGCCTATCTGCCTTAATCTGTAACTTCTCTTATTCTGACACATTCCATGGAAAGTGTACCTACTGCCTTCTAAGAAGTAGAGGGATAAGTGCCCAGAATATGAACTAACTTGGCTCTGATGATTTTGCTGGAGATCCATTCAGTCCTGTTCACCAAACACCAATGACCTCTTTCGGGAAGAATGTATAGAGAAGTCTGCCTATTTCTCATTTATTACTGTTGAAGATTGCCTTCTAGGGGGTCATTTGTGTTAGGGTACATATCAAAAGGAGAAAAAAAAAAGGTATTTACCAACTCCAATTTTCCATTTACTTATTGTACATTTGCATTCCACTCCTGATACACTTGCTTTCCCAAATATCCTCTAAGGGCAACAGAAATTAATAGTAATGAGATCATTTGGAAAGAAATGGGTCTGTGATCACCCTGGGTCTATTTGCTCTGCAGTAATGGATCAGACTGCTTTTATTTTAGGGTACTGTGCTTAGGTAAGATGCTGAGTGCGGTGAGGAGGTTTTCACTAAAATAGACTTATTGAATTTTGGTGAACCTTGGGGACACAAACAGAAAGACAATGGCTCATAAAATGTGGAATTGTTATCTTTTGGCTAAGAGGAACAGTAGGTGTCTGAAGCTTTTGAGCAATAAACACTTATGTTTTTAACTTCATTTGTACACCTGCCAAATCTTCGGAGCAGCTGTCATCATTAAGGAGCATGGAAGGCACACGTGGGATGAGAAATGTTAACTTCTATTTAACTGAAACACCCAGACTATCAGAAAGACTCTCAGATCATTCATTGGGGAGATCCAGCTGGAGTGGATAGTGTTCAGGATGTCAGAAGTTGAATTCCTAAGCCTTTATGGTCATTGAGAATCCAACAATATAAAAAATACATATTTGCTAAATGAGGATGGATGAAAATCAGATGATATTAGGTCATTGGTTCCAAGTTCTCAACAATGTGTGTACTTCCTCCAGTGTTGCCTCCTGATTATCTGTGATTATAGTCTATGTCTTTCCCGAGATGGTACGCAGAGGGGTTACTCGGCACATTGGAGTCAGGACTTGATGAAGTCTAGTACTTCATTATTAGCAGGGCAGCCCTTGGGCTTACCATCTCTTATCCCTCACTCACACTGCACAGTCATAACACCATCTTTTCTCGTCACACATCAACAAGGAATAGCAATTTCCTTATTTATGAAATCAGAACAATAATATTTCTGGTACATGCTTTGTAAACGTTAGAGTGCTACATGTCATCTACTACACGATGATGGCAGTGTTAATGACTATGGCTACTACTTTGTACCACGTAAGGACTTGCTAGAAATAGCTCAAGTCTGCCTGAAGTAAAGACTGCCTTCCATTTGCCCACCAATGTTATTTTCTGAGATAGTTGTGCTCCATGATGTGCAGCTGGTAGTACACTGGGAGTAGGCAGCAAAAAAGATGAGTTTTAATGCTTGAGATATGTTTAGGGCTCTGGGAAGAAATCTGAGCCATTCCCCAAATGCCTTGCCTATTTCTACTGACTAACCAAGAGATCCTCCTCCTCTGTCTTTGTCTCTTTATCTACATTGTCTTGATTTTATATCTATGCGTATGTCTATCTTGTCTATCTATATCCATCTATCCATCCATCGATCTATTTATCTACATATAATATATAGTTAGCAGCCAATGAATTTATTAAGCATTTCCTATATGTCATAGTAGATACATGGAGAAAACTAGCTTCTTTGATGTGAGGACTTGCTGAGCACTTCTCAAGGGTACTCATCCACTTTTGATGTCTACCTTCATTCAATATCACCTGTAGCTTCAAGAAACCTTTGTAGTGGTCACATCCCAGTACACTGTCTTGGCAGACCAGCTAAATCAGACTGAGAATAATTGATAGGTCACAAAACCATCAGGGTGTTAGAAAGATGTCTACCTCAACATGTGAAGACTTCATCCAATGAAATGGGCAGATGAGAACAATGTTTTTCCCCAATGGTCATGAAGGAATCTGAAACAGGTACGATGGGATGCTTAAAGCTTGGTCACATGATGAAGACAACAAAGACATCCATTGTATTCCAAACCAGCACCAATATCACTGACTTTTGTCCTGCCACTGGACTTTGGTGATTCTGGAAGAAAGAGTGAGGCTGAATGACATTGCCCAGCTGCCTCACTGAAGTCCAATCCATGCACAAGCCAAGACATTCCCCTGCGATGCCATGATCTTCTTTGAAAATGAAAGACAAACAACAACAACCATGTCTCAGGCACTGTGTTAAGTTTCAGAGACACAAAAAGTGACAAAAGACAGTTAAACCCTTACACAACTCACAATCTAATAGGGAAAAGAGCAAGCAAATAAATAATTTAAAAATAGTGCAGAGGAGGCATCAGAATTAAGGAGGATTGAGAAAATCTTCCCGTAAAATGCAGGATTTAGATGAAACTTGAAAAAAGTCAGATAAGCTGGAAAACAGAGAGGAGAAGGGGAAAAAAAATCTAGGCATGGGAGATAATTAAAGGAAATTCTCAGAGCCAAATGATGGAGTATCTCATTCATGGAATTAGCAATAATGCCAGTGTCATTGTATCAAAGAGGACAGGAAGAAAAGAATGGTATTAAGGCTAGAAGGCTAGAAGAATAGGAAGGGAGTGGATTATGAAGGGCTTTGCATGTCAAATAGAAGATTTTGTACTTGATCCCAGAGGTGATAGGAAAGCATCAGAGCTTATTGAATAGAGGAACAGAATGAGTTCCTCGACACACACCCTGCTGACCTCTTTTAATGAGTTATTCTCCATCCAATGGCAGTTCATAATCTGGGGACTTGAGATCTTCATTTATTTTGTATTCCCCTTGTGAATAGTTTGGGGCTTTTGAATAACTACAGTTCTTGTTTGTAAAATCTTATCATGCTCTAGGATTCAGACCCGTTGGTTCAATGTGTTTTGTGGGACAAGGCACTTGGAAGACCTCACCATCTCTTGGTCCATTCCCTTCCATTTGTAATTTCTTTTGGGCATTTCAAATGATGTCCTAGAACAGGGTTTTCTCAAACTTTTTATCCTCATGACTTCTTTTCACCCAAAATATTTTTATGCAACCCCCATATATAGGTATATGAAATAGGTATACAAATCAAAGATTTACTGATAACAAATCATAATTTTGTTACTTCCACATGCAATTATGTGATCTCATGTAGAGTCGCAATCCAGTTTAAGAAACTTCACCCTGGATGATGGTGGGTTTGGTGTCTGGGAAGCTCTCTCCCTATTATTTGACTTCTTAAAAATCTAAGCTCAAATATCTTTAAAACTGTGCTTTCTATAGTATAGATTTCTCTGGTCTATATTTTGTCACATCTCTCCACACTTTCCACTTTCATTTGCTTAAGTAATTTTGGTACCAACTCATGTAACACATTGGGTATTGACAGGATAGGGTCCAAATATGGGAATTCCATTGATGTTGTTGATGTAATAGATTTCTTTTTTTTTAAATAACTTTTTATTGACAGAACCCATGCCTGGGTAATTTTTTACAACATTATCCCTTGCACTCACTTCTGTTCCGATTTTTCCCCTCCCTCCATCTACCCCCTCCCCCAGATGGCAAGCAATCCTATACATGTTAAATAGGTTACAGTATATCCTAGATCCAATATATGTGTGCAGAACTGAACAGTTCTCTTATTGCACAGGGAGAATTGGATTCAGAAGGTAGAAATAACCCGGGAAGAAAAACAAAAATTCAAGCAGTTTATATTCATTTCCCAGTGTTCTTTCTTTGGGTGTCACTGTTTCTGTCCATCCTTGATCCATTGAAACTGAGTTAGATCTCTTTGTTGAAGAAATCCACTTCCATCAGAATACATCCTCATACAGTATCATTGTTGGGGTATATAATGATCTCCTGGTTCTGCTCATTTCACTTAGCATCAGTTCATGCAGGTCTCTCCAAACCTCTCTGTATTCATCCTGCTGGTCATTCCTTACAGAACAATAATAGATGGAATAGATTTCTATGGACATTCTTGAAGCTGTATTCTTTTTCACAGTTACTTTTCTTCCTTCCAGGTTCATACTTTGGTTTGTCTTATAAATTAAACTTGGTTCTTCTCATTTCACTGTGCATCAGTTTCATATAGGTTTTGTCATTTTCTTTTTTGTTTCTCTGGAAACTTCCCCCTCATCATTTCTTACTGCACAATAGTACTTCATGGCAATCACACACCACAACTTGTTCAATTATTCCCCAATTGATGGGCATCTCCTCCATTTCCAATTCTTTGCTACCATAAAAAGAGCTGCTATAAATATTTTTAGTACTTATCTTTTAATATCTTTGGGGTGTGAAGATAGAAATGGTATTGCTGGGCCACAGAGTAAGCATAGTCCTATTGCCCTGCTACCTGCACAGCTTCAAATTATTCTCCAGAATGATTGGACCAGTTCACAATACCACCAACAATGTATTAACATGCCTATTTTTCCCCATATCCTCTCCAGCATTTGTTATTTCTGATAGGTGTGAGGTGGTATTGTGGAACTATTTTAAATTGCATTTCTCTAATCTATAATGATTTAGATAATCTTTTTCATATAATTATAGATAGCTTTTTAGAAGAAAATAGATAGTGGAGTAAATAGAGCACAGGTTCTGGAGCCAGGAATATCTGAGTTCAAATCCAGCCTTAGATACTCACTATGTCACTTTAAACAAGTTATTTAACCCTGCCTTCCTCAGTTTTTTTATATGTAAAATAAACTAGAGAGGACACAGCAAACCATTCCAGTACCTCTGCCATGAAAACTCCAAATAGGATCAAAAGAGTCAGACAGGACTGAATAACAACAAAAATAGCAACCAGAACATAAATAGCCCTGATTTCTTCTTTTAAAAATTGACATGTTCTATACTTTAACATATATAACATGTATTGGTCTACCTGCCATGTGGGGAAGAGGGTGGGGGAAAGAGGGGGAAAAATGGAACAAAAGATTTTGCAATTGTCAATGCTGAAAAATTACCCACTCATATGTCTTATAAATAAAGAGCTATAATTAAAAAAAAAAAAAAGAAAATTGACATGTTCATATCCTCTAACATTAGTCAATTGGAGAATGGCTCTTGTTTTTATAATTTCACTTCCTTTCCCTATATATTTAAGAAATGATGCCTTTATTAGAGAAACTTGCTATATATTTTAAAAAAAATATTACTTTATTGTCCATGGTATCTTTTTTAAAAAAGCAAAAGGCAGTTTCTTTTAATTAGATATCCATTTGTTTTTGCTTTCTCTGAGATTCTTTCATCCATGGTAGCTTACCAAAATTTTCACAATATGTGCCCAGAATTGAAAGTAGTTGTCCCACTGAATCATGTGACAATCATAATAAGCCATGGGAAGCTGGATAGACAGATGTTTTATCTGCTATATACCCTAATATCCAAAGGAGCATGTTGACTAGTGTGGGACAGCTTGCTTCCTCTGAAAACAGAGGATCTGTGGCCAAATCACCCTTCTTCCACTTGCTATCTGTATATCCTCTTTAAAAAATGCCTCTGGGCCTCAGTTTCCTGAGAAATGATGAAATTAGATTCCATGGATTGTAAGGTCCATTCCTGCTCTGAATCAATGACATCCTTATACCCTATACCAGTCATTTCGTTTTTCTGATGCTCAATCATCCCACCTGTGAAATGGAGTAATATCAACCAGAAACTGTAAGGCTCAAAGAGATAATGCTCATAACGTGCTTTTCAAACTAGAGAGCGCTATTGACATGTCAGCTATTATTCAGCCCAATTCTAAAGGCACCATCCACATCGACAGTGTTTGCACCCTGCCCTCCTCTCCTCCGTTCTTATTAATATAATGAATTTTTAATGCCCATTTTATATACTATCTAAGAAAATGAGAGTGGCCCCCAGCAATAATGCCTAAGAAAAATGTCTGTTTGATAGGCCATTAGGCATTGTATATTTAATATTCGTCCCCTGGAGGTTACCACAAGCATGCTTCAAGTGGGTATTGTAAGAATTCTTTTGTTTAAAATTAGAGGGCAAAGAGAGTGGTTTCATATTTTGTGCTGTATTAGGGAAACATTAGCAAATCAAATAAACGTGATTTGGGGCTTTCTAGCACTTAGGAGCAGATTTCTCTTTGAACTCTAAATTATTTATGCCCCAGTAGGAGACACTTGGTAAATAACAGGAAAGGCACACAAATCAAGTGCAGATTGTGGGATTGGACCAATGCTGGCTAATTTAACAGTTGAATCAACAAAACCTAGGACTGATGCGAAATTGCAGAGTCTTCTGAATGTTGGAGGGAGCTCTTGTTAGGGTGTGGGGAGAGAGGCAGGCAGATGGAAAGACAAAGATGGAGAGAGAGTCAGAGAGAGACAAAGTAGAGACAGCAAAACACACAAAGAGATAGAGAGCTAGAAAGAGAGATAAAGATGAGAGATAGAGATGGAGGCCTGGCCTGGGCTGAGATGAGGCTGAGGGGGCAGCTCACATGGCCGGCCTGAGCCAGCACTCTTTCTTAGGGCCAATAAGATACTCCATCTCATCCTGTAGCTCTAGGGGTCCGCTTGTACAAACTGTTATCCCAGGGATGTAGCCTTGATGAGTGGTGACCTGGCTAGACATGACTCCTGGCTCTGGAGAGTTCAGAGAACTGTGTCCATCACTGAAAGTGAAGATGTTCTCCCTGTGGAGAGAACAGGAAGAGCCTCAGGCAAGTATTAGCCTGATGGGAATCAATGGCTACCCCTCAGGGATCAGAGATTCTCATTGCAGCTTTCCTCACTTTTTTTGGTATTTAGCCCGACTTTCTGTACTATGTGGAGATCTGCAGAGCTGGCATCCAGGGGAGAAATGCTTAATTAACAATGATTCTTGGCTACAGTTTCAAAAATCAGGAAAATAACAGAAAATGGAAGAAGTGGCTTCTACTACACAGTCTATGTGACATGCCCCAGTGGTTAGATCACTAGTCTTAGAATCAGGAGGAACTTGAATGGAATCTCATTTCAAATACTTATTGTCTGTGAGACCCTGCTCAAGTCACTTAACCAGTCTCAGATTCAGTTTTGTCATCTGTTAAATGAGACTAATCATAACTTTGATCACAAGCTCTGTTGTGAATCTTTGGTGAGATAATATACATGAGATGTTTCACCAGCTTTTAAGTGCTGTTCAGATAGGAGCTATTATTCTCTCTCTCTTTCCACCAAAAAAACTATGGATCTATATGATCAATTCCCATTTCTGACTGCTATCACCTCCTTCCCTTGACCATCTCCCTCCCCTACCAAAAAAAATTACCTTGACTTTATTTACTTATTTAAAGGCAGGGTGATTGAGTGGATCAATGGAGAAACCGCACCCAACTTAAAGTAAATGATCAGATGCCAAATCAATCAATCTCAATCAGAGGCTTTAGACTAAGTGCTAAAAGTACATGGAACTGGACTGACATTGCCCAGGAAGAAGGGTTCAGTTAGACTAGGGAAACTTGGCTACACCCCAGGGTTCATCCATAAAATATCAACCTTGTTTAGAACTGGAGTCATTCCAGATGTTGGCATTAGTGTGTTCTACCTAAGTTCTCTCTCCTCCACAATGAAGCACTTTGGGGTTGGGGGTGGGAGGAGGGTTGTTAGCCACAGACTCAGCCCAAGTCTCTTTTCACCATCTTTTTGCTGGGGAGGATTTTGCAAACTTCAAAAGGTCTGGAGGCTGTTGGGCATCCCTTGTGCCCTTTGGTATCTTAGCAGCATTCTCAGATCAGCCATTAGCAGTGTCTGCTTTGGGAGCCAAGGAAAGGCAAAGGGGATTCATGGCTCAATCAGAAGCTCAATCAAGAAACTGGACCATACCAAACAGAGCCGTTAAACACTCCCAAATGACTTGGAAATTGGCTCTTTGCCACATGTGCTCTCTAAGCTTGAGTCCACTTTCCCCTGGACTCTGCATCAATGGGAGGATGTGACAGACTTTTTTGGTGGGGATAGTGGTGAGAAAGGTTTTGTACTAATACTTGTTATGGTATTAAAGTGTTCTAAATACACTGCTCTGCAAGTTACTTAAGGCCAGATGATCAAATGATTCTCAGAGAAATATAATGGACTTGAAATAACAGCATCAGAAAATCAGTTTCAGCTCCTGAACCTGCGGTACTTAAAGAACTTCAGAGGTAGATGTGGTTTTATTGTCAAACTATATTATATTCTCCCTCTCTTCCATTCATTCTCATTCTCTCTCTCTCTCTCTCTCTCTCTCTCTCTCTCTCTCTCTCTCTCTCTCTCTCTTTCTCTCTCTCTCTCTCTCTCTCTCTCTCTCTCTCTCTATATATATATATATATATATATTTATGTATACATGTATAGATAAATCTCTCTTCTTATCTATCCACTCACCTATCTATCTACCCCTCCCCGCTCCCCCCATCCATCTACATACAATCTGATGAGCCCAATAGATATGAGCTTTTTGTAGTAGAGTTTGAATGCTTGGCAATTCAGTTCGAGAAAGAACCTCCGTGTCTGGTACCTTATTCTGCCAGGTGACCCTCAGAATGTTCCTAAGATGATTTAAATAGAAGCAATTCTGATCTTGTCCAGGCATGGCACAATGAGGTCCGCACAATGACTCCAAAGACTTTCAGTTTGGTGGTCAGTCTAATACCTTGCCTATCCCACATTGTTCTTCAGATCCTCCCCAAACACTGAGCTAGCTCTGGAGATGCATGTGTCCGTCTCATTATCAATGTGGACATCCCTGGGAAGTATACTACCAAACTCATGCAGGGCAACAACTCACGTGGTTTTTGGAAAAAATACAAGGACATTCTCAAGGTATCTCTTAAGAACTTTAGAACTGATTGTATGACATGGGAGATTCTTTCACAGGATGACCAGCATGGCTTGCTCTCCTCAGAGAAGATGCTGTGCTCTATGAGCAAAACAAAATTGAAAAAAAAAATGTGACATATTTAAAGCTAAGGGATCTACCCCAAATATTCATATGAACTATATGAGCCTGATCTGTGGCAGATCATTCCGAACTTGTATTGGTCTGCCACAGCTGGACACACTGCAACTTGACTCTGACATAGTGATGACTATTAGGACATCAACTAACCATCTATACACACACACACACACACACACACACACACACACACGCTCACTCACATGCATACAAGCATATACACATAAGGTCTTAAGGCTCTTTAAAATTTCTACTGTGCCTCTGGATAGAACATCAACTCTGAGGTAGGGACTTTCCTTTTTTGTCTCCCTATAGCCAATTCCTAGCACAATGTCTGAATTTTAGAAGTTTAATAAACTTATTTTTATTAACTGATGGATTAATTGATTTTTCTTTCTCATTTCCTTCTATTTCTGTCTCTCCCACTGCTTTTGAAGAGATAGCCTGCCTCTTCTCAGAATGTCTCTTCAACTTGTCTCTAAGGTCTCTTATTTCTTCAAGTCAACAGTTTTCTCATTGGCAGAAGCATTATCTCAGGGCTCGAGTCCAAAGGAGTTATTCTGCTTCCTTTCACATCAAAAAGGACATTTGTCACAAACCTAAAATATAAATTTCTAGCAAAACATTTACCACATACTAGATCCTTGGATTGGTGAGAAAAGGAATAATTGAAGGAGAAGATATAAATTTAATTCAGGTCCTCATTACCTTTCACCTAGAATACTGCAATTGTCTCCTCCTAGACTGGGTCTCCTTACTTCCTCTCTCCCCTCTCCAATCCATTTCCTGCATCACTGCCAAAATGATTTTCTCCAAATATAAATCTGACAATATCACCCCCCTTTTCGATAAACTCTATTGTCTCTAGCACCACTTATTAGCTTCTCTATTTGACCTCCAAAGCTCTTCACAAATTTATCCCAACTTATCTTTCTATCCCTATGAAACAAGACTCACTTCCCAGCACTACAGAATCCAAACAAACTGGCCTTTCTGATCCTCACACATGGGTCTACACCTCCCCTTTCCTCTCCTTGGTACTGTTCTTCTCCCATCCATAGAATGGATTACCTTCTCATATTCTTCAAGATGCCCATTTTTAAGCACCATCTTCTAAAAGAAAACCTTCCTGATTCTTTATAACTATCTAATACTTAGACTCTTTTTATCGACTTAGAGATGGGCATTCCTCCCCTAATAGAATATTAGCACCCCGAGGTCAGAGTTTACATGTTGGTTTTATCCCCAGTACTTAACACAATGTCCAGCAAATTCATGAAAATCATCTGAATCTCATCCGACCTAGAGGTCCCTCCCATGATGCAGATTGCAACCCATTATTGCTTGCCTATTCTGTGCATCTCTTGTCCATAGCTTCCCTCAAAGTTCACCACCAGAAATTCATCCAACATATGAGAGCACTTTCTCACTTCCTTCTGATTTCCTAAGGATCCTAGGGAAGCATTTTTGGCTGCTTATGTGTCCTCTCACTTTCGAGCCACAACCAGCTCAGCTCATCTTTCTGTTTTAACTGCTGTTTGGTTACTCCTTTGGCTCCCATTCTTCTTCAGAGCTCCCCATTGGCTCCATGTTACAGCTGGTCATCCCCTCCCCATTCCCCTCCTTGCCTTTTGTAATGCTCATTTTCAATTTTTTAGATGCAGTGGAGTCCCACATCTCATGTATATACAGCAACAGTGGTCAAATGCTTGTTTTGGAAAGACAGGTCTTTGCTACTATGAAAAGCTTGGAACCAGTAAGGATTTTGCATTTTTTTCCAAAGCAATCCGGAACATTTTCATCCCTCTTTTTTACTCTGAGCACAGTTTGTCATCCATCTATTCTGACTGTCCCAGATACATTTACTGTGGGACTTGATCTACAAGGCATCTAAACAGCTACAAGTTAGAATCTGGGAAAGCCATGGTTCTTACACACTTTCCTGCTGGATGGATGTGGAAAATGCTAAGAATTATCTGAGATCTCTTTCTTTTTTTAAAAAATGTTTTTTCTGAGATCTCTTTCAAGAGGCTCTTCAATGTTGTGGACACAATCAACACAATGCCATCTAAACACAAACACCTGGAAGACTTCACCATTGACAAGAGATCTTTTCTTGCATCATCTACATTCCATGGTTGAGTACCTTTGAGGAGGGGACAACTCGCTCTTTAAAGCCTTGCCTGATGATTATTTTTGGAAGATAATGGTGCTGTTATTTCTATTGTTATATCTTCTGAGAAATTCTGAATGACATTGATATATGGATGGAAGATCCTTTGTTTCAATAGCCAGTAAAGGGGAGCACTTAGTGTTATTGAATCAAATGCATTTTCATTGTCAGTCAACAAACCAAAAGTGGGCTAGAATTTTATATTCTTTATGTCCCTAAATCCATTGTGAAGTGTGGCTTAGGTGGTCCATTTTTTGAATATCATTTGTGAAAACCTGTTGGCTTCCTTCTAATATAACCTTATTGAATCCAAATTCAATACAGCGGCTCTCACAATGCTGGCACAAGATAGATACTTAACAAATGGTTGTTTGCCAATTGATGGAGGACAAATTCCTAGAGCAGATGGGAGGGAGTAATTATGGACACATGGTGAGGAACTGGCTTTGGCAAGAGAAAGACTTTCAGAAGTGAGGGCTACCTCTGTGTCAGAGAAGGCAAGAAAGAAAGAGAAAAATGTGGTGAGATGATGATGACTTGAGGTGTGAGTTAGGGAGATGAAGGCATTCATACTAGAGCATCCCTTCAGGAAAAATAAAATAAAGTGAGATCTTCCATTGAGAAGATCATGGAACTAGTGGCTCAGAGAGCTTAGGAAGGAATTTTTACATTAGTTTGGACAAAGACATTCCTAAGAAGCTTTGGCGTCAACATTGGCAAGGATACTGTGCTGGGACGGCTCTATCCTCTATCGACAGTTTGAATTTTAAAATCTTATAATTAAAAATTTAATAAAAAAAAAAGATTTTGCCAGGTTGGAGCCTCAGGCTTAATTGAGTCAAGACTGAATTTAGTAGAGATAAATACAAAGGCTTACATGTGGATATACAAAGCATCGCTACACATATATGTGATGGCACAAGATATTCATTTCCAGAAGGTTGTGGTGCTTTGGGGGCAGTGAAAGCTCTTTCTGAGTTAGAAGTGGAAGGTGGCAGCCAGCAATGTTCAGACAAACTTGGACTGCATAGAGAGAGTCTGAGGGAGCATCCAGGAATGGAGAGGTAGTGACCTCATGCATGTTGTCTTATTATGGCTCCTCTGGGATAGCGTGGTCAGTCAGCAGCAGTGTGGCTTTAGAAAGACTTGTATGATGTTCAAGGATCATTTGAGGACCAGATGAGCATTTTAACCTGGAGAAGATTGGAGGCATATGAGTGTGCATGCATGTGTGTGTATGTGTTTGCATGTGTACAAATGCATGTGATTTCAGCTTTCTGCAAGAGTTTGAAGGGGCTATCCTGGGAAGCAGGGTCAGCTCGTTCTTTTTGGCCCCAGGGGGAATAACTAGGGAGAAATAAGAAAAGTTGAAAAGAGACACATTTCTGAAGGATGTCAGGAAATACCCCACAGGTATATGTAGCTCCTGCTTCAGGGATGATGGACTCAGCATGGAAGGCTTCAAGCCCATTTGTGTAGGGTGTTATAGTGAACATTAGCTTGTGTATAAGTTAGTCTAAAAGACCAATGCTTATCTACGAGCACACATGTCACAGAATCCATATTAGAGAGAGCATCCAAAAAAATATAAGCAAAAGGGAGTGGTGAGGTGGTCATCTAACAGGAAGAAGCATTAGACAGATAGCTCCTTTGGCTCACTGGTTCCTGTGAAATGAGAGTCTTCACGCTAGAGATTACTAACAAGTAGAAAGCAGCCCTTGGATTTGATTTCTTGAAGAATATTGACAAGACTTTGGTGGGCTACACATTCTATCTGAGGAGAAAGGACTCTCCTAGACAAGATCACAGACCCAGTGAAGAATGAAAGTTAAAGGAGAAAGAGCATGGATAACCATGGTTTGGAAGGAACTATAAGGAGTCAATAAGGAAAAAACAAAGTTTACCCTCTTAGTATATGATAATATGAGAAGGAACAATTCTCCTTGGGTAAGAATCGGTGTGGAAAAGGGAAGACTGAAGGAGAAGATAGGTTTTTTCCACTCTTAAAATTTCTAGTGAATGAAATAAATCAAATCCATGTTCACCCAGGGTTCATTGGACACAATTTTTTAAAAATTCAGAACTTTGTTTTTGTAGGCGTTCACCCTAAAAGACAAACACCAGATTTTTTACCTTAGATCTCCAAAGCACACACTCCAAAGAAAACAAGAACCCATCCAGCTTGCAGTGACCTTTCTCAATGCTCTCATTTGGGATTGTACACCCCCACTTTTGGACTTGCCTCTCTTTTTTGTTCTTCTTCTGCCTTTTGGCTTTACTCACAAAAGCCATCCTATTCTGACACTTGCTTGCTCTGCTGCCTGTCCTCTCTCATATCCAGACTTTGAAGAACAAGACTTGACTCAGTCATTCTTACAGAGCTAACCAGCCAAGCATTCATACTCGACAGCAGAGAACATAATTCTGATGGGCGGCTTACATTGTGTAAATGTGAAAAGTATGCTTGCCTAAAAGATTATCCTATGGAGAAATCATAGAAGGCAAGGGCCAACGACGAGGGTGGAAGAAATAATACAAGAACACTCTCAAAGTCACTTTGAAGAACTTTGGAATTGGTTATGAAATCTGAGACACTCCCAAAGAATAGCCTAGCATGGAGAACCCACGTCAAAGAAGGCTCCGTGCTCTCTGAGCATAGTGGAACCACACTGGCTCAAAAGGAATTTCAGATGGACAAATTTAGTGACATCTCTACTGCAAATGTTCATCTGGACTATTTGTGCCTGACCTACGATACACAGCTCATATCGGACACACTGTATTATGTCTCCAACATAGTGATGCCATTTTAGTCCTCTTCAAAAACAAAGAATAACCATGAACTCTGGTCTGAGACTGTCAGAGATGGTCTGCTCAGGGTCCTGGAGGCCTTCCCTCTCTTATATAAGAATCAGTATAGCTTTTGAGTTATCCATTGGTCATCACTTCCTAAAAGGTTCATCTGTTCTCCAGGACATTACTTTAGTTTATCTGCTCTCCAGGACATTACTTTATTTTTCCATTTCATTGTTGATGATAAGTTCATATACACACCCACCCTGGCTTGTCCATGTCCCTTTGAGTAACACACCATTTTGATTCCTTGGAGATTCTTACATTCTTTGATGTGGGACAATCCAGCCTTAGGCAGAAAGTGTGCTGTTCTTAAAGGGTCAGAATTCTGTTTCAAAGAAAACTTGGGGTCATTAAAATCTTCAGTACTTTAAAAAAAATAGGACTTTATTGAAAACAAATAGAATTTCAGTTAGATTATGCAAAAGTCTGGTACCAAGGTTCTATGTATTTCAGATATTTGCTAAAAAGTATGTATAGATTTTAACCTAAATTTTTCAGGGAATTCTTGATAGAGTTTTAAAAAATGAGTTCAAAAAATATAAAGTAAAAAAAAAATGTTCCTCTTAACCGCAACAAATTGGATTGGAAATAATATTCAACAACAATGATTTTGTCTTTGGGCTATATATGCCCCCAGAAATTGATGAAAAGCAATTTAGAGTTTTTTTTTTTAATAAAGGCAACATTATATAATGGAATTTGATATAAAAATACAAATTGTATTAAAGTACATCTACATATTCACATGGATAGATGCATATATACAGATGCATGTGCATAAATATGCAGATATGTTTGTATGCATATACATCACCTATGCATATGTATATATATTCTTATGTGTGGGGTCTAGATGTGAGTGTGTTCAGGATTTATGTTCATAGACAGGTTCTGGATCCCTGTTGAAGAAAGGTGCTTTGGGGCCTTTTTGTTGTTTATTCCCATAAGTCCTGAAATACTGAAATTAGTAGTGTTCAGAATTAAAAAAGACGTTAGTGAAAAATCATCTTTTTCTCAGATGAGGGAGAGACACAAAGCAAAGAAGAAAAAGAGAGAGAGAGCGCGCGCGAGAGAGAGAGAGAGAGAGAGAGAGAAGGGAGAGAGAGAGCGAGAGAGAGAGAGAGAGAGCGAGAGAGAGAAAGGATACTAATGTAGACATAGATACAGATACATACAGAAGATAAAAAAAGAGTAGGAAAAAGGAAAGGAGAGACAAGGCACTAGATCACTATATGTCTCTTTGGAAAATCACACTCACATATTCCATTTTGGAAAACTTCTCTCTGCTATAACCACTTTCAGACAAATGCCAGATATTTAGAGCTACATATGTGAAGGTAATCTAAAATATTATAAGCCAAAACACAACGGATTCTTCCCGGATATGAAAATAGAACTCCCAGCATGGAGTTACTAAAGAGCAGAGGAAAAGTTACCAATGTATATCAACATTTTGCAAACATGATTTTGCCCATCTGCAGCTTTTAAATGTTAAATTCACTTTACTTTTTCTTTCTTTCAGCAGTCCTGCAATCTAAGATGCTCTCATTATTTTAGTAGGACTTGGTGAAAGAAGGCCATTCATCCCATTCCTGAGTTTTCTCCTATCAGCCTGTTGGGAATAACATTTGGACCTGATGATGTCCCTAAACCTTTAGGAGATGGTTGAGGACGGGATCGTGATGTTTTGGGGGCAGCACATGTGTGTTTTTTGAGATTTACATGACTTGGGTAGCCTTTAGTCAAGCAGGAGAAGCAGCCTTTGAGAAACCTAACCATCTATTCAAGAAATAGTGAATAATGAAGAGTCTCGAGAGCTCTGGAGAAGATATAAAATTTAAATAAGAGAAGGCTATTGTCTTCTTTTCTTTTCCTTTCTTGACTTTTTTCTTCTTTTCTTCTCCTTCCCTCATTCTTTTTCTTCCCCTCCCAATCCCCTTTTATCCCTTCTCCTTCCCTGTCTTCCTCTCTTCTCTTCTTCTGACTTCCTTTCTCTTTTCTGCTTCCCTTAATTACTCTATTCCTAAAGAAGACTATACTCACAATGATACAAAGTCTTAGAGTAAATGAAAGCAGAGAAGCATTGACCTCCAGTAAGTAGCAAGGGAAAAGGGGTCAAAGTTCTGGAAGGATCCATTAAAGCTAATCCCCTCATGTCAAAGATGAAAAGCAAAATAAGGGAAAGGAAGTGATTTGCCCAGAGTAACATGAGCAATAATCGACAAAGCCTGAATTTGAAACTAAGTACTCTGACTTGGAATCCATTGTTTTTACCACTGAATTAGACCATGGTGCCTCATCCCATTGGGAAAAGGAAATGTAGTGCCTATGGCTTCCAAGGGCTGAACTCAATGTTCTAAAGGAAATAGCCTCCCTTTTTTCTTTGACCATACCATATTCACACTTACCTGTTTATAATCTGAAAGATATCTTCAACTCTCATGTTGCTCTTCCTCCACAAAGCTACAAAGTGTTGTCAAAGGTACGTATTCCATCCAGTTCCTTTTCTCTTAACTCCCACCCCTAGCATTCTCATTCAGTCCCTTAACTACTCTCACCTGGGCTAGAATACCAACTTCTTAATTGGTAGCCCTGTTCTCTATTTACTCCAATCCACTTCCAAATAATCTTCCAAAGACACAGATGTGACCATGTCCCTCTGATGCTCAAAAGTATTTTGTAGTTCTCAGTTGTGTTCTTGATGAAATACACCTTCCTGGTCTGATATTTAAAGCCCTCTGTAATCTTACAGCATTTTCCTGCAGCACATATTTCTTTCCCTTTGTAACTTTTCTCTCAAGTTCCTGAAGAAAAGGCTTTGTTTCCTGCCAAATTTCCACATACTCTGATACCTTCGATCTCATCCATATGGAAGTGGCCTTTGCCAGTGCGGGTTGCACATCTATGCCTTCCTCTTTTGTGCTCTTATCTCAAATTTCCCATAAATTCTCCTTCAGAAGACCAGCCACCCCATGGGCCAGGTTGCATCTTTTCTTTTGATTATCATAACAAGGATGCTGGTGCAGTCCATTCAATGTCTTAGCAGTCATTCATTCTCTCAAATAAGCAGTCTACACACAACCAGCCCCTCTACTTCAAGGATCATACCCTTTTTGGATAACAGCTTTTTCCTCACTTCTCCATAATTACCTATTCAAGATTCACCTCTGCCCGGTCATTGCCTTTAGTCATTTCTATGATCATAAAGTCCACAAAGGCAACAGGAGGAATGGAGATGGAGTTATTCCCAAGGATGAGGATGGAGAGTAAAGCTTCTTTGGAAGGCTCAGTGCCTAAAACTAGAAAAATGGCAACGAAGCTGCTGTCTTTTGTCCAGATCAGCTCACATCTGTAGTGATTCATCTCATTTTGAATATCACATTTTAGTGTTTAGAGGAAGGCTACCAGAATGCTGGAAATCTGTGTCTCTTTACCCTTGAAAAATAGCCTATGAGAAATAAAGATTTTTAGCCTAGAGAAAAAAGATGGCTCATTGTCTTCATTGTCTTCAACTATTGAAAAGATGTTCTCTAGAACAGAGCTTCTCAAACTTTGTCTAATTGTGACCCCCTTTTTGCCCATGAAATTCTTATGTGACCATGGGTATATAGGTATATAAATATCAACTTTACCGTGACTTCAGCGATCAGTAGGGTCAACTGAGGTCAATGTACCCTAGTTAGATAGTCAGAGGGATAGATTTTGCTCAATATAAGAAAACAACTTTTAGGTTATTATTGTTGGCCCAAAGTAGAATGAACTGTCTTATAATTGGTAGTTTTCCCCTTATTTGAAATCTTTAAGCAGAGACTGGATAAGTTGTTACTGGATTGTGGATTCTTGTTAAGCTATGGGTTGAATAAAAAGAATTTCCTGAGGTCCTTTCCAGTTGGAAATGGAAATGTGAGATTCTGCGATCTTTATGGTGGATGTTACATATTGGATGATATCTGGAATTCTGTTGACATTTGAAAATTATTTTATAAATGGGGAAAGAAATTGAGGGAAAAGTGTCAGGAAGGAATCAAACAAAAAATAAGTAAATTATTTTGCTTGACTGAATACAAATATTTGGAATGATGGAATGAACAGGAATGGTGATTATCATGTATACAAACATGAGTGTGTATTTAGATGGTTCATATTAACAATTACTGAAATAACACATATGTATAGAGTAAACAGGAGGGAATCTCAGAGTTGAGACACTAGAAATGGAGTGGGAAGCCTCTTAAAGAAGATAGAACCTCAACGATCTTGAGTATTTCAGTTGCAAAATTGAGATAATAATATCTGTGGAACTACCTTGTAGAATTGTGAGAATCAAAAGGTAGAATGTCTGTATATTACTTGACTCTTAAAGCAATATAGGAATGTAAACTTTTCATTGTAGTGGTTACTCTAAGTTTACTCTCCCAAACCCGACTTTCATTGGTAAACTGGATTTCTAGAGAAAGACTACTAAATCTTATAGCTCATGAACCCCTACCAGTTTTCTTCCCTTTGCCATGATAATTAGTTGATGCTAACTAGTGTGTCAATAAGCTTTTAGAAATGAAGACACACACACATATACACCAGGTACAGGTGTATGTATACATATATACACACATGTGTCTATACATATATGTGTATGTGGTACATGCATATTCCTCAACTTATCTCAACCAACTTTCTGCTGCAACTAATTAACATCCATGCTTTTTCTCTAGTGCTAGTCAATATCTCTCACTAACTCACTAAATAGCTATGGGTTTTCACCTGATACAGGTATCATAATTAAGTGGGGTTGGATTAGTAAATTGTTAGCTCCATCCCTATGAATTTATTACTATTATTCTTCTCACTTTTCATTCAATGACAGTCATAGAGGAAAAAAAAAACTAGAGAAAACTCATCATCTTGCTATTGTTATTTTATGATTAATGCTTGGGGGGCTATTGATCAGATATAGAACTTGATTTATTTTTCTGTTATTGTTGTCATTCTTGAATCAAGTGTTGAGATATCAGCATATTCTTTCAGGGTTTTCTGAAACCATTCTCAACATAATTTCAGGAGCAGATAAGAAGATATGGAGGTCAATCTGGTCCCACATAGTTTTGTTTTTTTCTACAAGCTTATATATTTTGAGAACTTTTCATTTCATATAGTTTGGAGGTTATGAGTATTAGTGATAGAAGTATTGATTAAAATATTTTCTTATATGTCAATGTGATGTTCAAGTGATTCTGGGCAACAATTGTGGCTATGACTACATTCTGAGTATCATTCAGTTCAGGAATATTGGAAGGCTTGCATTTCTTGTTTGGACATATGTGTTTTGTAGGACTATGAAGGAGAGTGAGCTTGTGGTATCTAATTGTGACCAACTAATGGTGTCTTACTATATATTCAATAGGAGGTAAAATTTTGCAACCACTAGTAATATATTGTAGAGACTACCATTTTTCTTGCAAAATCCATATCAATCCATTAGTTCTGTCTCTTTAAAAATGAACTTTCTCTCATTTTTGTTATATCACAAATAAAAGCTCCTGTTTTTGTAAACAAATCTATAGTTATTTGTTCAACATTTTGTCAATAGTTAGCCAAATTATCATCATTATCCAGCTGATATGGTCACAAACTGTCCTTCAGGTCAAGTAGATTCTCTACTTATTCTAATGGAAGTTGAATAGGCAGTATAATAGATAGTGCACTGAGCTGGAGTCAGGAATACCTCTCTTCAAACCTAGTTCCAGATAATTACCAGCTGTGTGACCCTAGAGAAGCTACTTAACTTTGCCTGCCTCCGTTTCTTTTACTATAAAATGGGGATAACAATAGGATTTCTATCCCAGGTTGGTTGTGAGAATAAAATGTGCATTATATACCTCAACAATGATACTGTATGAGGATATATTCTGATGGAAGTGGATCTCTTCGATAAAGAGATCTAATTCAGTTTCAATTGATCAAGGATGGACAGAAGCAACTACACCTAAAGAAAGAACACGGGGAAATGAAGATAAACTGCTTGCATTTTTGTTTTTCTTCCCAGGTTATTTCTACCTTCTGAATCCAATTCTCCCTGTGCAACAAGAGAACTGTTCGGTTCTGCACACATATATTGTATCTAGGATATACTGTAACCTATTTAACATGTATAGGACTGCTTGCCATCTGAGGGAGGGGGTGGATGGAGGGAGGGGAAAAATCGGAACAGAAGTGAGTGCAAGGGATAATGTCAAAAATTACCCTGGCATGGGTTCTGTCAATAAAAAGTTATTTAAAAATAAAAGTTAAAAAAAAAGAAGAATAAAATGTGATATGTTTGAAGCAATTTGCATAATTTTAAAGTTTTATCTCCTAGAGAATGAGTCATAAAAATAACATCTTTAGTAAGGTAAACCTTTCCATAATTCCTATGGGGGCTCTGCACTTACTGCTGTGGCATGGGACTTTGATCTGGATGAAAGACCATCACTAGGTCTGCATTCATGTTTTGTTTTCATACTAAATTAAACTAAAATCTGTACTGGAAAAAATGCTAGCAGAAAAAAAATGCAATGTGGACCAATTGATAGAGTGCCATTGTATATCAGGGAAATGCAGAGACATCAGTGAATCCTTCTTTCTTTATTTGATGTCATGCCTCTTACAACCAAATGGCTGAATTGACTGGTAAGTTTTCTTGGTTTATTAAAACCAAGATTTATAATATGTATAGATATGTAATACCTATTTATTATATGTATATAATGTATATATTATAATATATAATAATGTTGGGGAAAGAGCCCTAAATATTAAATTATGTTAATGAGGAAAAATAACCAAAAAAATGTGATTTGAGAGTCTGACTTCCATTTCTGGCACAAATCAGCAGTGACTTGCTGAAAGGATGGTTTGTGAAAATGTAGAAAGGGAAGCTGTGATCACCATGGCTTCATCAAGAACAAATCTTTTTAACAAACTGAATTTCTTTTAAGAAGCCTACTACACTGAGTTTCCTGAGGAATTGGCAGAAAAAAATACTTAGATTTTCTTCAAGAATTTGATCCTAACTTTAATGATACCCACTTGTCAAGAGTGTTGCCTTGAATTCATTTTTCAGTTATGGTTAGACCATGTGGAGCCTGGAGTCCCTTCCAATTCTGAAATTCAATGATCCTCATGAATATGGTGGAAACATTGACTAGACAAGAGGCGATCATATAAAGTCAGAAATGAGATATTATGGTACCCAAAGAATGACAATGGTGTAGACCCAGAAAGAAGTCTCTAGTGGAGAGCCACAGGTCTTTTCCTTCATTAAGTTCTATATTGCTTTGACTCTAGGTTAGATGGCACAGCTAGAATGTTTGTAGTTGACAGAAGTCAGGGAGGGAAAGGAGACATGCCATGGTAACAATCCAAAGATCTTCAGCTCTTTTTTCTAGAAAATGTCAGAGGGTAAATTTAGTAACTAAGTCAACAATGCAATATGGTAGTTAAGATTACTCAAGCCAGAATAACCATATTAAAAAAAAAAAGTGTGTGTGTGTGTGTGTATGTGTATGTGATGTCTGTAAGGTGGAGGCTGGGAATCTCTTGAGTTAGAAAGTTTAGCAGTGAGCTAAATTGATCTGATGTCTACACTCTTCAATATAGATATGCTCAGCCCTCAGATTATTAGAATTCCAAGAGAAGGGCAAACTGGCCCATGTGAGCACTGGAGTACATCAGAACTCCTGAGACCTTGTGGACTGGGCAAAGTGAGGAGATCCAGACTGGGGTGGGCAAATAAGAGATCCTTTGTTCAAGTCCAAACCCATCTGATATGTGGCAGCCAGTTCTAGGAAACCCATTTTGGAAAGGCCATTAGTAAAGTGGAGGATGTTCAGAGTAAAGTAATCACGAGTTTGTGAGAACTATTGATGATGCCATTTATCAAAGGAACTGGGGTTGTCTGGCTTGGAGAAAAGAAGCTCAGGGAGGAGAAGACAAGAAGCGTGTTCAAATTCCTGTAAGATTTTATGGAGAAGAGGCATTAGACCTACTACTCTTGTCCCACTGGGCAAAACCAAGCATGATCAACCAGCCAACCTATATTTATTAAGCACTTGTACTATGTCATAGGTACTGTGCTAAAAACCAGTTAATGAGGTGTGGATATTGCAAATAGCCAGATTTAGGCATTTTAATTGGAGGTGGGGTAGATTCTAAACAGTGAGAGTGTCTCTAAATAGAATGAGCGACTTTGTGAGATGATGGTCTTTCTTTATGTTCCCCCTTATAGTTTTAAAGCCTGGATAGTCCCTTGTAAGGGACTTCTATTCAGGCAAAATGGGAGTGTTTGTTCCCTAAGGCCACCCTCACCCTGATATGCTCTAATACATAGTGGTTCTCTAAGGAGATGACCTATCTCTTGCCTGCAAAACACTCTAATCTCTCCTGAGACAGGTTTAGAAAGTCCATTTACACTTGAAAATGTTTGCAAAGTACTTAATTTCCCCCTCCCCCAAACACCTAGTAATTCACACATGAGCCAGTTTACAGCTATTAGCATCTGACAAGCACACCCCTTTTTAAATGCCTTCCTAGTTTGCCTTATTAGCATATCAGACTCACATTGCTGTCTCTGAAATGGAACTTATCCAGTGCCTTATATGAAAAAAAAATGGGGTCCCCAAGAAGAGTTGAGAAAATGCTCTCCCTTCCTTCATTGCAAAGGTGGGGACATTGAGGATCATCCTGGAAGACTCCATGGGCTGGCTAATTTTAAGCAGTCAGTCAATGAGCATTTATTAAGGAATTACTATGTACTAGGTCCTGTATTAAGCATTAGGAATAGGAAGGAAGGCAAAAAGAAAATCTGCTCACAAAACACTCATAGTCAAATGTGGAAAGACAAGGTGCAAACAGTTATGTGCAGATAGCACATGTGTGTTTACGTATGTGTAAACATATACATATATATATACTTAGGGGGCACAGTGAAGACAGCTCCAGGCCCAAAATCAGGAAGTCCTGAGTTCAAATCTGGCCCCAGACAGTATTTTGGTAACCCTGAGCAAGTCACTTTACTTTTTTGTCTCAGTTTCCTCATTAATAAAATGATCTAGAGAAGGAAATGGCCAACCACTCCAATATCTCTTTTAAGAGAACCCCAGATGGCATCATGACTTAAAAACAACTGAACAACAAAAATATACACAAACGCAGATACTCTATGTAGTATTATGAGTGTGTATACATACATTACATATACATAAACACATGTATATATATGTATGTGAATGGTCTCAGAGGGAAGGCACTAAGAATGAAGAGCAGGGAAGATTTCTTGCAGAATGTAGGACTTTAATTGAGATGTGAAGGAAACTAGACAAGGTCAGAAATAGGGGTGGCAAGAAAGCACATTTTAGGCATAGATGAGAGCCAGTGAAAACCCTCAAAGGAAAGGAAGAAGAAGAAGAAGAAGAAGAAGAAGGAGGAGGAGGAGGAGGAGGAGGAGGAGGAGGAGGAGGAGGAGGAGGAGGAGGAGGAGGAGGAGGAGAAGAAAAACACGAAGAAGAAGAAGAACAGCAACAACAACAACAACAAGAATGAGAATGAGAAGAATAACAAAAACAAGAACAAGAAGGACAAGAATAAGAAAAAAAGCATGAGAAAAGGAGGAATTTAGGATATCTCAGTCGTGACTGTGAACCAAGGTGGCTTGGAGGAAGGTAGTATCTTTGACAGTAATAGGGAAATACAAGGAGGGAAAGATGACAAATTCATTTTTTTGGTTTGTTGAGTTTAAAATGTCTATGGGGAATCCAGTGGTTGATAGATTTAACAGATGTTGAAGATGTGAGACTTGGAATCAGAAGAGATTCCAAATATCTTCTGAACTGGGCAAATAAATCTAAAAGTCATCTATGTAAAGATGATAACTGTTAAATAATGAGATCACATGAAGTTGTATAGAGTTGATTTAGACATAAAGGATGCTACTGTAAGCAAATTAAGAGAACAAGGGTTGGTCTACTTATTAGATCTTTGGAGAAGGGAGGGATTTATGGCTAAAGGAGAACTAGAAAGCATTACGGAATGCAAAATGAATAATTTCAATACATTAAATTAAAAAAATGTTGGGGGACAATTAGATAGCACAGTGGATAGAGCACCAGTTCTGAGTTCAAATCCAGCCTCAGACACTTAATACTTTCTAGCTGTGTGACCCTAGGCAAATCACTTAAATCTAATTGTCTCAGCAAAGAAAAAAAAATGTTTTTGCACAAACAAAACCAATACAGTCTAGATTAGAAGGTTAGAAGGGAAACAGAAAGCTGGGACATAATTTTATAATTTGTTTTCTGATAGAACCCTCCTTTCTCAAATATATAGAGTACTGAGTCAAATTCATAAGAATGTAAGTAATTGCCCAATTGATAAATGATAAGTGTATAAACAGACAATTTTCAAATGGAGAAATTAAAGACATTTCTAGTCATATGAAAAAAGATTATCGAAATCACTATTGATCAGAGAAATGCAAATTAAGACAACTCTGAGATACCACCTCACATTTCTCAGCTTGATTAAGATGACAGGAAAAAAGAATGATAAATGCTGGTGGGCATATAAGAAAAGTGGGACACTTTTACATTGTTGGTGGAATTGTAAAATGGTCCAACCATTCTGGGGAGCAATTTGGAACCGTGCCCAAAGGGTACAAAAATGTAGCCCAAAGGGCTACAAAAATGTAGATCTTGATCCAGCAGTTTCACTACTGCATCTGTATTAAAAAAAAAACACAAAAAAGCATACATGTAAATTTTCCATATGTGCAAAAAGTTTGTAGCAACTATTTTTGTGGTGGCAAGGAATTGGAAATTGAGTAGATGCCCACCAGTTGGGAAATGGCTAAGTTATGATATATGAATGTAATGGAATATTATAGTTCCATAGGAAATGATGAGTGGGTTGATTTCAGAAAAGCCTGGAAATATTTATATGATGCTGAGTGAAGTGAGCAGAACCAGGAAACATTATACACAGTAACAACAAAATTATGTGATGATCAACTATGACAAACTATCTCTTCTCAGCAATGTGTTGATCCAAGACAATTCCAATAGACTTGGGATAGATGATGGTATACAGTTTCAAAGAGAGAACTATGGAGAGTGAATGTAGACTAAAGAATAGTATTTTTGCCTTTTTTTGTTTGCTTTTTATTTCTTGTGTTTTGTTCCCTTTTGTTCTCATTTTTCTTGTAGAACATGAGAATTACGTGTAAAAGGTTTGTACATGTATAATCTATATCGGATTGTTTGCTGTTTTGATGAATAAAGAAGTGAGTGAGGGAGGGAAAAATAATTTGTAATACAACAATCTTATAAAAATGAATGTTGAAATATACTATCTTTACACTTATTTGGAAAAATAAAATCCCATTGAGGAAAAATAAAATAAAATCAAGAAATCGTATTTAAGGAGAAGAGGACCCAGGACAGAACTTCTGGCAACATTCAGTTAGTAGGAGTCATATGATTAAAGATCCAGCAAAGGAGATAGAGAAGGAGCAGTTAGAGAGGGAGAAGGAGAGTCAGTAGAGATTAAGGTTATGAAAACCTGGGGATAAGAGAATACCATGAAGACTAAAGAGACTCACAATGACAGAATCTACAGAGAGAGCGAAGAGAACAAGATCTGAGAAAATACCGCTATATTTGGTGATTAAGAGACCATTGATATCTTTGGAGAGAACAGTTTCAGTTGAACGATGAAGTTGGAATCAAGACTATAGTTGAGAGAGTGAGAGGAAAGGAAGTGGAGGGAACTATTTATAGACATCCTCAAAAAGTTTAAACAAAAATTAAAAAAAAAGAAATAGAAGTTAGAGTCAGGATGAAGTGATTTTTTTTTCTTTTTCTTTTTGAGAATTGAGGAAATGTGGGAAAGTTTGTAGGCAGTATGAAAGCATCCAGTTGACTGTGGGATGAGGACTGGAAATTAGTAAGAGAGTGGAGATGATTGAGGAGGCAATGAAATGGAATGAGGTTTTTTTGTATGTGGATGAGTTTGTTTTGCTTCATTATGAGAAATAGAGATGAAGAAGGAGTTGGTGGCAGAAGGCATCTGAGTAAGAGATGAGGAGGAGGAGGAGAGAGGAAAGGAAAGTTCTCTGCAAATGGCCTTTTTCAGTAAAATCTGAAAAGGTGAGGTTCTTACTTGAGAGGGTGAAGGGGACAGGTATCATGAGAGGTTTGAGGAGGGAAGAGAAAGTTTGGAAAAGCCACCGTGATTAATGAGTTAATGTATCCATTAGGGAAGTGTAAATATGATGTTCTGATACAGTGAGGACCTAGTTGAGAATCTAGAGCATAAACTTGTCATGGATCTTCCTGAGATTTTCAAATTGTTTCTACTCTAGTTTTGGGGAAGGATAATCTTTCACAGGATAAATGTCCTGATAAATGTCCCTCTTCCCCGAAAGAGTCACAGGCCATTTGATCAATATTTCTACTGGCTGATACTGAATAGGCAACACCCTTCTGACCAGACCTAGTGAGGAGCTATCCTTCTAAGCTCGTCATAATCAAATTAGCCTCAACAGGCAGACAAAGGAAGCCAATGAATCATTATTGGGCCTGATTCCCTCTTAACAGCATGCATGATGAGGTGCAGAAGAGGGTATAATGGAATAGCTTCTGGATGTAGAGTCAGGAGGCCTGGGATTGAATCCCACCTCTGTCCATGTGACCTTGGTCCTGCCTCCACTCCCACAGTCCCATATGTTAAATGAGGAACTAAATGGCCTCTGAAATTCCTTGCAATTAGAAATTTAGGGTTCCAAATCAAGTTCCTGAAAACATCAAGGTTTTTATGCAAAATTCCAGATCTCATTTCCCACATCTGCCTTGTCATCCCCTCAGAATGTTTTTATGTGCCAGAAAAGGCTCAAATTTGGAATTATGTTCCGACAACTATAACCAGACTTATTGGTCCCTAGGAAAAATAATAACTAATTATAATAATAGAGAACAATTGCCTATTTATGTAGCACTTCAAAGTTTACAAATACCATGTGTCATCTCATTTAATCATCGAAATATTGCAAGATAGGTGCTTTTCTTGTCCTCATTTTATAGAAGAAGATACCGAGATAAAGATTAAGCAACTTGCCCAGGAGCCTATAGCTAGTAAGCATCTCAAGCACAATTTGAATGTAGATCTTTTGAGCTCCAGATTAGTGCTTTAGCCACTGTGATGTCCCCTAGCAGTCATGGCCAGTAGGTTTCATTGAGTGAGAATGGCCCTTTAGGAAAAGCCAGGTGTGCTGGGAACCCTTGTATGGGTGCTTTAGTTTTCACATGACTGATGAACCAGCTCCTTTTGAGGGCAGGGACTGTATCTTCTTGCATATAAGTAAGATCCTAGATGAATGCCTGCTGAATCATGGCTGGGGGGGCGTGGATTCCCTGTGGGAGGTAGGAGATAGAATGAAACAGTATGGAAGGCTTATTCTGGGGCAAGAACAAAATCAAAGTAGCCCTTGCAATCGGAGAGCCTCTGCTCCATTGTGGAGATACCACAACCCAGAGACTTGGTGGCCAGGGTTTTGATGTAGAAGGATAGTGAATCAGGCCATTTCCAGCAGTCATGGCAGTATTGATCTGATTACAATGCCAAAGCTCCAAGATGGGGCTCAAGTGTCAACTGGGGGGATGTCATAAAGATGATAAAGATGGAAGGGGAACCATGATCAAGAGAGGAGAGGTCTAGCAGCATCCACCTATCTATGGAATACAGGCCCCAGGCCAGGGGCTCCAGAGAGGAGAGGGTTAAGTCCCCAAAAGGGTACAGCAGCAGTCAGGGAGAATAGCAAGATAAATGGGGTGGAATCTGAAGTATGACTAGGGACAGCCAGATAAATAGCTAAATATAGACAGAGACCCTGGGATCCTGGGAGGTCAGTGTTGAAGGTGGTGGCATTGTGGGAAAAAATAGTATCTCACCCAGGGTGAAAGGGGGACAGGGGAGGAAGCACTGTCATTGGGCAGCTTCCAATTTGAACTAATTATCTTTACTAATGAGCTGGTAAACTACAATTACCTTGTTCCAAGTTGCTGAAAAAACACCAGCGATTTCAGTACCCAGTAAATTTCTGACCTCTGGGACAAAACCCTACTTGCTTACCTTAGTTCTTGCTTTGTATTTTCTTTCAAGAATCTGAAATTCATTTTAAAGTAAATCTGCATTGTTAGCTATGGAGAACATGTTCCATTTTTTGGTATGATATTTAGAAGTCAGCCAATTAGATAGATGATTAATCAAAAAGATAAGACTGGGCAGAAAGAAAATAGGTCCTGGAAGGAAAGAAAAAGAATTCCCCAAAGGAAAGGGGGACTGTAAATAAGGTGAAAATGAAATAAACAGAAAAAAGATGAGATCTAATAATTCAGGCTTTGGCTACATCTGAGTTTGTACTGAGGGGTACTGTCCATCACTGGCATAAAAAAGCAAAACACTTGTTAGTGCTAGGGTCCTAAAGCATCTCCTTATCTGTTGCAATGTGATTGTCACACATAGAAAACACTTCAGTGAATGATTAGTTCAACCTGTCCCTGACCAAACTCTCCATGTAGCACATCAGACAAATGACCATCCTTTTATTATTCTTGAAGATTTCCCTTCTTGGCAGATTCAGTTCTTAACAAGTTTTTTTCTTGCTTTCAGATAAATTTCTCCCACCCCTACAGGTTCTGCTTTCAATGGCCAAACTGAACAAGTTGAATATATCTTTCACATGATAATTTTTTCAAATATTGAAGACAATTCCTTTTATCATCCCTCATATGATACTGGCTCAAGGCCTTTCATTATCCTAGCCATCCTTTGCTGATACTTTCCAGCTTATTGATGGTCTTTTAAAAATGTGGTGCCCAAACAGAAAACAACCCTCCTAATAAGGTTTTATGAGGGCAGACATCTCTGGGCCCAACACCTCTTTATTCCTGTAAGCCACGCCTCTCTTAATACAGCTCCATTTCCCATCAGTCTTTGTGGTGGTCCAAGCACACTTTGGCCTTTTGTGGTCTGACATTCTCCTTTGGAGCTCAAAGCCAACCAAGTATATTTCATAATGAAATTCCTGAGGCTGATTATTTGAGCCCAAGTTTGACTTTACATTTATCCCATTGAATTTCTCCCCTTCCCCCTTTGCTTTAGACATTATTTTTTTTTATATTCATTTTTATACGCACATGATATGTTTAGGTTTTTCTTGAGGAAAAAAAGCCCCTTTCCCTCTCATAATCCCCTTGCAAAGCACAGTGATTGATGTAGAAGTATATTTCATTAATACTTGCTAAATTTAAATACTTTTCTTTGAGAATTTTGAATCAATCATAAATCATCCTTATTTAGTGGGGGGATTTACCCATTAGAAACAACCTTAGTTTTGTCAACAGTATTAATGAGGAATGCTGCTGTACCAACCTATCTTTTCTATATCAATTTGAGAACTCCATTCCCAGAGGTAAATGAAAACTGGTTACTGGGGAAGGATCAAAATGACATCGAAAAGTTGGCTCATCAGTATCACCCAGAGTACAACTGGGTCTCCAGTATCTTTAATCCAACCTTCCAACCACAATACAGGAACACACCTGGATCTCTAGAAATGGTACCCCCACCATATTGGCAGGGTCAGATTGAAGGATGCCATTTGTAAAGGCAGTATGCCATTTTGCATTCTCTAGAAGAGTTCAAAAGAACCCATTTTCATCCTCCTCTTTACCAATCACTCATTCAGTGAGGAAGATGGATCGACTGCTTTGGACCTCTCAAAATATACAAAATGTGATTACAACACAAGCCTCAAAAATACTTTGCAGGTTCATTAGTATCTTTATTTTCAAAAGGTGAATGCCAGAATGATGCTTTCTGGACATCTAATTTTAGTTTTGTTCTTCAAGGGGCTTTCGATATTTAAGATTGGACATATTTTCAGTTAATATAAATGAAAATTTCTATAACTTTATTCCCATGCAGGTGCTTGGATTGTAAATTCTCAGAAGAGTTTTTCATGAAATAGTTATCTTCTTTTTTTTTTAATTTCCTGCACTTCCAGCACCATTACAATAGCTCAATATCTTAGCATTGCCTAAGGTACCCATATAATCATCACTAATTATCTACCTTGTGTTGTGATGTCCCTAAAATGGGATCATTCAAAACTAACTCAGCTCTATAGCAGTTGACTTTTTGAAATGACTAAAGATTTGTAAATTTTTGTGGCCTTCTATTTTTTAATTACCTACCTCATCCTAAAAGAAAATAAAGAAAAACAAAATATAAAAACAAAGAAATCATTATCAATTATCATTGCATAATTATGTCAAAACCCAATGCCTTGCACACACTCACTCCACACATTGGTTCAGCTACCCCATTGGCTCAGACAATGTTGACCTGACCTTCATACAGAAAATTTCATTTTGTTTTGGCCCATGTCATACCACAGGATCAGTCTGATTGCTTCCTCTCCCAACCATCCCACCACAGAATTGACCAGCTCTTCCAGCATCCAGTGCTTCTTAACCTGAGGTCCATTAATTTGTTTTCATATTTTCATAAATATATTTAATATATATTATATTATATATAATTTAATATATATTAAATATTTAATATTCAGAACATAATATTCAAAATATTTTTCATAGCTTAAACATCTTGTGTACTATGTAAATATTTTTTGATGCATTTTAAGATATTCTAGAAAGGGGTCCATCAGCTTCACTAGGAGGCCAAAGGCATCCTTCTATAGACCCAGCATGCTTTTTTGGAAAATTATTTTTCAAAGGTAAATACATATTAAATCACTGTCATTTTAGAACTCTTCCATGCCTTGTAAACACATAGAAACAGTGGTGATGAAATGAGAATGGCTTTTATTTTCTATTTCTTGCTTGGAATTTTTTTTCTACTTGCTACTCTGACTGGTTTCAATTCCATGGAATAAAATGCCCCTCTCAAAGGAAGCTCATCACTTCAAAACTCACCACCGTGTTGCTATCTGAAGCCTTGATTGATTCCTTCCAACTCCTTTACCTTTTGATTGGAAAACAGGGAACCAAATTCTTCCCAATGCCTTCTTTTATATAAAGCTGAAACTGAACTCAGATCCCTCCACCTTGCATTTGCTGCCCTGCCTGATTTCCACACTGTGGTGGATACCCCTGGTGTCCTTCCCATCACTCCTTCTTTTATCCTTTTGTATGTTGTCTCCTCTCTTAGAATGTAAATTTATTAAAGGTAAGGATTGTCTTTTTTTAAATTAATTATATATTCAGAGCTTAACAGAGTTTGTGGCATATCAAATGTGGCTAATTAATGTTTATTGGATGATGGAATGGGAACCACTGGCTAGAAATTGGCTTCCCTCCTTGACCTTTATCTGACTATAGCCATGGCATTTCAAAGAAACTCAGAAACTTCAGGAGGTGCATAGTCTGTTCCATGAAACAAACACTGACCCCCTGAAATGTTTAATGGCCCTTTCCTCAGATTAAGATTACATCTCATTAGCACTATATAGGAGCCATGTTCTAATGCATTGGAGACTGTCATCTCAGAGAGGAAGAAATGTCTTTCTTGCTTTCAAAACCAACAAAGTAGATTTAAAAAAGGAAAAGAAAATTCTTCTTTCAACCCCAGAAGGAATGGAATTAGAGAGCATGCATACCTCTAGTTTTCTGTAAAGTCAAAATGGAGTCCTACTTTCAAATGATCAGTATTAGTAGGGTGACTAACAGTGAGTCATCAAGTATGAGGCTGTGATGAGCACAAATTGGGGCTCCATTAACATGTTAGAGAAAAGCTTCAGCCCCTTAGTTATGGCCATTAATATCCATTATAGAGGCCTTGTCTGCATGTTGTTTAGTGTCCTTAATGTTGTCCACTGAGTGTTTTCCTTGGACCCATCATTAAGAATGATTCACCAATCCTTGTGGCATTTAAAAGAGAGTTCTGTAAAAAGTAATGAAGAGATAATCACATACTGTAGGGAACACAAAGGTTGTAATTTCAAAATATGGCCCGACACCAAAGGCCTTCAGCCTATAGTACATCATTTCGTAGATTCATGTGAAAATATTTATTCCCTGAAACCATCATTTTGTAAGATCGGTTTCCACATCAGGAACCCTCAGGCTGACAAGGACTTTGTTCTTTTCTGTTTATGAGAAATCTTTTCAGTTGGATAGCTGTGCTAACTCCCAGTCTAAGTTATTTTGGGGGGCCCTGCTAAGGAACATTTATAGGGATGATGGTCTTGGGAGTGTTGGACTATATCTGCCTCTCTCTCTCTCTCTCTCTCTCTCTCTCTCTCTCTCTCTCTCTCTCTCCACACACACACACACACACACACACACACAGAAGAAAAAAACAAAAACAACAAAACAACATTCTCTTTCAAGAACCCATGAAGACATTTTGTTTATTGTTATTAGACTTGGAGGCTTCTAGGATACTGAGAGAAGGGACTTGGGTACAGGATCTTCTCCAAAATATCAGCCTAAGAGATGGGTGTGGCTTAGGTCCAGGGTCTAGTAGCACTCAGCTGAGTTAGGCTTCCAACCAAAGCACAGAGATGAAAGCAATGTCATTGGGAATCCATAAATCCATGCACACGATGACTGAGTTCAACCAAATGACTAAATGCTCTTTGTTATTCAAAGATGAATTGAATCAATACAAAATAGCACTGATAAATCATTAGCACTTAAATGCAGAGAGAGAGAGAGAGAGAGAGAGAGAGAGAGAGAGAGAGCTCATCATGCGTTTCAAACATTTTCTCCTTGTAGCTTGCTTGAAGACACAAAACAGTCTTGGATGAAATGGCAGTCAACATGAAGCAATACCTTAGCTGTTTGGGGAAGCATTCCATTGTGCCCTTAAGTTCCTACCAGCTGGGGATGGCTACTGTCCTAGGATACACTGCCAGTCACCATAGGGGATAGACAGACTATGCAAAGCTCTATAGCATCAGATCTAAGTGTTTCTAAGAAATCTCCCAGAGGCAAGAACCAAGGACAAGTGTGATCCATGCTCTCATCACCTTAATATTGGAAACAAGCAAAAGTCCCAACTCAAAAAAAAAAAAAAAAAGGCTCGAGACTACTTCTGGGTTCCTTTCTTAGATGCACTTAACTGAAATAGACATCCATCCATTTAAGAATAACAAGGAAGCCAAGAAGGCCCTTCTGGAACCGGGACTATAGATTCTGGAGCTCTGTCTATCAAAAGAAAGCATTTTAATTATAATTAATAGCCAGGTTATCCTCTTCTAGTGTTATTTAAGCCATCACTAAAGCAATTCAAAGAATTGTAAGTTTCCCGGAGTGGATTGGCTCCCCAGCGCCTGATTAATTATGCATTAACCCATTTCTCTCAGGCCTCTCTTGCTAAATCTTTGGTGGGAAATGCAGTTGATTAGGCACATGGTTTACAAAGTCCACTTGGTTCTTGGTTACATAAGCGATTATGAGGTGCTCTCACAGGGTTCAGAGGCAGGGAGGTTTAGGGTTCTTCTCAATCGTCAAATTTAGTTCTGAGTCAAATGCTTTCCTTTCTTTCTGGAAGAAAGAACTTGGCTTTCCATCTCCCCAGAAGTATCTGCCTTCTGCTAGACTTACTAGACAATCCATTCCCCCCCTCTTCAATCACACACAACAGAGTTGAGTTTAGAAGAAGATTGAAAGCACAGGACAAGCAGTGAGACAGGACAGATAACCGTTTAATGAAACCTGGGATTTTAAAGGCCCCTTAGAAGTCAAGGTCAAAGACCATTGATCGGATATTTGGTTCCCAAAAAGACAATAATAATCATAATAATTAACCATAATAATAATAATAATCATTATAGCTCACATTTAACTAGTGCGTTTAAAGGTCTACAAAGCGCTTTGCATCCATCATCTCACTTAAGCCTCTAGCCAGCCCGAGGGTGCCATCCTCACCCTGGTCTCACTGATCTGGGCTTGATAATAGAAGGGGGGGTCACACTGAGAGGACCAATTTCTCTGGGTAGTTCCCTTTTCATGTTTCACAACAGGCGACTCCCACAAGTTAGTAAGCAGGGGCTGCAGAAGGGGGGCAGGGTTAGGGTGGGAGCGTACGTGGAGAGAGACATAAAAATCCATGGGAATGCATGCCACAGATATATGCAATATCACTTTATGGAAACATCTGCTTTCTTCATGCAAAATGCCTCTAAAACTGGGACAAGAAATGTTCTAATAGCAGAATTGTACATTAGCTCAGGCACAGACACTGCAGAACCAATTCCAAGAGCTGGCAGCGTATACAGACGACAAAACGGGTCGAAGCTTTCGAGAGTGAATGTTCACGAGCCCGCGGGACCGCCGTTGGGTGGCGAAGGCCCGGGCAGCCGGGCTCACTCCTTGCTGCGGTTCCGTGTCCTCCGGACGATAGAGCAGAAGAACCCGGTTTTGGGTGGGGGTCCCATAAGCATCGGGGCTTGGTTCTTGTGGGTAATTTTGATCTGAGGAAAATGCAGATAAATACACATAAAAACCGAGTCAGTGCTAGATTCAATCATCTTTGTCTGAAATTCTCTGCTAAGGTTACAAATATTTCATGAGTGGCTGAATGGCCACAAATAGCAGCAGCTCTGGAGCCGCTGTTATTACATAAACTTCCCCCCACCCCATCACTCTCCCCACTGCCCTGACCTTTTTTAAAGAAAAGATTTGAGAATGCATTAAAACACATTTTATTACACAGGATACTTTAAAAAACCATAAAATTAATCGAGTTCATATTTTAAACATTATGCTTTCTGTAACCACATACAGCAGAGCTCAGGGCAAAGCCGGGCAGCTCTGATGGTGGGCTGCTTCTGACTTGGCGTTTGGCATCTCATAGAAGCACAACTGAGCCGAATGCCCAGGCAGAAGGGGATGCTCTAATGTCACAGAAGCCTGGAAGAGCACTGACAGCTTATTGGGTATTCAGCTGTCCCTCAGATCCTCTCTGGTCTTTTTTTTTTTTTTAAATGATCCTAAGCCCGTTTCAAGAGGAACCTCTTGGTTTACCTTGTTTCATTTTCAAAACAATCATTGGAAGACAGAGTCAAAAGCAAACGTGGAGAAAAGGTCAAAAATGATGAACTAGCTTTCTAATTTGTTAATTAATTGGTAATAGAATAGAGTCAAATATTGAAAATCCTGTTTCCCAACCCGCCAGAAGACTGTTTTAAAGCTCCCTGCTTCCCTTTCTTTGATACAGAACCACGAATCACCTTAGATGAGACAACCTCCGAGTAGATTATGTAGGCAATTTTCTCTAATTCCAGCCTAAATTAGAGAAGACATTTTATGAATCTCGGCTATGCTCACAGCTAATTGAAAGCAATTATCAGAGTGGCATTTTGTCTGTGGCTTTAAGATACATTGTAAGATAATAAATGATTCTCATTATGTAATAAAAAGGTCACGTCTTGCCTTTGGGCTAGTGACGCCAAGAGTTTTTCAAAAGCAATCGGAGACATTTTCTTTAGCGAGCTGCGCCTGATACAAGAGCCATCCCTTATTAAATATCAGTTGTCACCTGCACACTCCCCACATCAGAAATGAGTATTTCTTTCAAAAAGAAACACCGTCTCATTAAAAACGGCAAAAAATATATCTCTTAAAGTGCATAGCTGACATTTCCAAGTGAAAATGAATCTCCTTCACTTGTCATTCACTAATAGCAATGAAACAAAAAGATGTGTGTCACATGGATGGGATCATTAAAATCGGCACAGGGCCTGGACTGGGAGGGGGGGTAGGACTGTGACTGTAGGAAACATCTTAAAAGAAGGGTAACTTTGGGGATCTCTAAAAAAATCTAAGATCATTTAAAAATAATCAAGGTGCTTCTCCTTTGGTTAAAAGAAAAAAAAATTGGTCCAAGCTAGCATTTCCTGCCCCTAATGATCTGAGTCTCAGATTATCCCAAAACATATTGTTGGGTAAGCCAACTTGCAAAATAAGATCCTTCTACTTCTTTTCTCCTACATTAAGGTCTGGGGAGGATATGTGAGAGGGGCTCACGAAAGGTTCCCAGATCACTGCAAACAGGTGTCTTATCAAATGTTTTTATTTAGTTATGATGTACTTAGACACAGCCAATAAACATTTATTAAGCACTGAATATGTGTACTCATTATTTCCCAAGATGATATTTTCATTCTATTTAATACAGATACCATATGTCCTTATCTGCATTACCTGGTGACAAAAAGAATGGAAGGTGCTGGAGGTCAAGAACAGTTTGGTTGTTGTCTTTTTATCTCTAGTATCCAGAAAAGTAGCTGATGTATGTTAGGTATCTAATGAAAAATTGCACATATTTAACTTATATTGAATTGCTTGCTGTCTAGGGGATGGGGAAGGGGAGGAGGGAGGGAGAAAAATATGGAGTACAAGGTTTTGCAAAGATGAAAACTCTCTTTGGAAAAATAAAAAGCTATTATGAAAAATGAATATCTGTGCATCAATTGATTCATTGATAGAGACATAGGAGAACTGTTGTATTTGTTTGGCGAATAGGAGAATGATCTCTTCTAATCCAACCCTGCCTCTTTTGCTAAATGCCTACTGTGTACAAGTCACTGTGCCAGATACTGGGGATACAAAGTTACATACAAAAAAAAATTACATGCCTGCCCTCAAGGAAAACTATTCTTTGGTTTTTCTTCAGATGATGACAAAGGGAAGGGCATTCTGTATCTCTTTTAGAAACTCCTAGATAAATGGCCTAGTTTTTAGATAACTTAAAAAAAGTGCTTTGCAAATTCCATAAAACCTTCCCTTAGAATGTAAACTCATTGAGGACAAGCGCTATTTTATTTTTGCCTTTGTGTCTCTACTTGGGTCCAGTACAGTCCAAACTGGTATTGTATATTCCCTAGATACTATATTGAATTCAATGGATTGAGAAGGGTGCTCAAGGACATTCTAATCAGAAAAAAAATGTTTCTCCGACACATACCCAAGCTCCTAGTTGAAGATTTCTAATGAAGGAGAACTTTCCCCCTCCTGAAGCAGCCCATCTAAATTTAGAATAATTTTTTTTCTCTCTCTTTGTGTGTGTGTGTGTGTGTGTGTGTGTGTGTATACACAAAATGCATGCACGTATACATACATACACAAATACACTCCCACACACATATACATTACACATATATGTCTTTATATATATAAACTGGATGTCTGGATGTCAAAGAATCAACTAGCATTTCTTAAAAGCCTTCTGTGTATTAGACTCTATACTAACCATATTTAACAAATGGAATGAATAGATATTTCAAAAACTCTTTGAGAGTCATGAAAAGAAGTGCAGATTTCAATATTTGATAGGTGAAAAGAGACATAGAAATTAGTCTAGTTTTATTATCTTATTTTGGTACTGTACAAATGGAGTCTCAGAGATGGAACAGGGTAGGCTCATGACCATACAGCAGTTGCAGAACTGAGAGTAGGACCAGTGTCTCTCAACTTGACATTTCCAACACAGCTCCAAAGGAAAGCCTGCCTGTCTTAGAATCCTCACTCTTAATATGAAAAAGCTGAAGGACAGACAGCAGCATGTACCTAGATTTCACTCTCAAAAGATCATTAGCATTGCCCAGGAAGATTATCCATGACCTCTTCCTAGATGAATTGTTCTATTAACCACACAGAATTCAGGGAATTGGTGACCAAGGAGTGCTGATCATGGCCCCGAACATGGAGAGGAGTCTGCAGCTAGTTTTAGAGTACAGGCAAGAAAGGGATTTTTAAGAGTTAATTTCTCCTTCCTGCATTCACTACATGGTAAGTGATGGTCATATGTAGGTCTTCCATTTTTTTTTTTTTTTTGCCATCTATGTCCATTTTCCTTTGTCCTTGATATGATTATACCATTGCTTTGAATCATCCTTTTGGTGAGTTCCAAATCTCTAATAATGCTTTACAATTCCTCTGGAGGAAATGGAAACTCAACATCAGTTGTTGACTTCATTTTATACCTGTGCCTTTGAGCATATTCTCCACATGATTCCTCTAGGAGCCAGCTCCATCATTTTTTTTTTTTGATTCATATCAAACATTTTCTATCTTTTCTTCTCCATTGACTCATTTCCTTCAATCTGTAGATATGTGTTATTGTTGTTCAATAGTTCAGCTGTATCCAATTTTTTTGTGATCCCATGGATCACATGAAAATACTGTCCATGAGGTTTTCTTGACAAAGATACTAGAGTGTTTTGCTATTTCCTTCTTCAGTAATTAAGGAAAACTTTCCTAGAGTCATGTCACTGGTATCTGAGGTCAAATTTGAACTCAGGTCTTCTTGACTCCAGCCCCAGCACCCTTAACACCGAGCTTTTAGAAAATGCAACTGTACTCCTTATTTGATATTTTTAAAGCAATTAGAGGATAATAATAATACTAATAATACAAATAATAAATGTAGTACCCACTATGTATCTGATTAAATACTTTGCACTGACTTTTGGAATCAAAGCCTACATTTCCTGGCTTTTGATATATTTCAAAATCTGTCATTTCTTGTTTTTGTATAACAACTTTTGGAATTTGGCATTTTTTAAAATATGTGACACTTTTCATCTCTACTGTTCTGTTCTTAAGATCATATCTTTGTCAGTCTAGACCTGCAGCATGAAAATGATATGTTAAGATATATTGATTTGGGACTCATTCCTCTTGGCATCCTATGAATTTTTTCAATATCTATTTCATCCCTCATTTTATAATACACATTTAGGAATAATCCCACACAGTTTCCTTAAAGAAGTCAGATTATTTTTAAAGAAATTTTGAACATCTAGTAATTTTAAAATTTTTTCTTTGAGATATGTTCTATATGTTTTGTTTTTTATTGACTTCCTTCTAAATCCACTAGCATTTGAGTAATTTCCTGGGTTTCCATTTCTTCTCCCCCTGTGCTTTCTGATATTCTGTCCTTCAACAAATAACATGCAATAATATGTATATTATTTGATATGATGATGATGATAGCCAGCATTAATATATTATTTTAAGGTTTATAAAACATTTTACCAATATTACCTCATGATAACCCTTAGAGACATTATCTCCATTTTAAAGTTGAGGAAACTGAGGCAGGCAAAGGTAATTGCCTGAGGCTGGATCGGAGTACATGTTTTCCTCATTCCATATCTAGTAACATGGACAGAAGGTAGTACAATCCAGAGGACAATGGATGGATCACCTCCAGCCAGAAAAATAAAGAGCATTAGCAGCAACAAAATGGGTATGAAATGTTGAAGCTACTTTCATTGATACCCTTTTAAGATTAATAAACACACCTGTTGTATTTGTTAATAACTAATGAATCACAAGAGCATAGTGTTACATGAGTTTTCATTTGCAATAATTGTCAATTTGGCTTTCTTTCTTTTTTTTCTATTGATATTTTTAAGTACCTATAGATAAAGATTAAATATTTGTTATATCAAAAGAAATATAGAGTGGTTGCAATGGCCACCATTCAGGTCTACTCTCCCTATGACTTCTCCTAAGGTCTTTAAGAATATGGTTAGACTTATGCCTTTGGGGTGCGAGGCATCCCACCATGTTGCAATTTATCCTGATGAGTATATTCTGTGAGCAGTGGGGTGAGTATGAGAGGGTAAGAAAAGAACTTTCTTTTGTTTAGATTATCCTGGAGCAGGAAGAGAGAGAGAGCCAGAGAGAGACAGAGACAGAGAGAGACAGAGACAAAAAGTGAAAGAGGGACAGAAAGAGCAAGACAAACAGAGAGAAAGAGACAGACAAACAGAAGAGAGAGACAGAGACAGAGAGATGGAGGAAGGGAGGGAGATGTTCAGATGTTAGGCACTTTGGGGGGATGACAATATCCCCAACTGTTTCTATCCATGAATATCTCAGCAGGGAAGAGCATGAGCTTTAAAAAAGTTGGACCAGAAGAGCATATGACTCTTTGATTGAAGATTGAAAATGGAATGACTATGTCCCTGACATGTTCCCTTCCTCAGTCAATCAACTGGAGCTACTACATTGGGTTCATTTGTCCATATTCCTAATTCAGAAAAGTTCTCTGGTATTCTGGCAAGACTTTAGCTTTCACCTTTAAACTCTTTCCCTAGGTCCAATATATCATTCTACCTTCCTGTTAAGGAGATTTGAACCTCACAACCATTTCCTTCATCTGTGCCCCAGATTTTACAGTCTTTGTAGGGATTTACTGAGAGCCAGCATAGATCTAGGATTAAGATTTGAAGAGCATTCTTTGTAGCTTTACAGTCAGCATAAAAGCAAAATTAAGAATTATACATGATTCATTTCATTTAAATGCAACATTTCAATAAAAAAGCATTTATTGTCTAGTAAGTGGCAAACTTTAAGTTACACTCATCTTGACTTGGACCATCTAAGATAATTTAAGACAAATTTCTACCTACCTAAAATTAGGAATGACTACAGACATTCCTGGGTGAGCTTTCTGGGCAGTCTCAGATGAATATTTTTCATTTATCTAAAGTGCTATGTACAACCATTGGATGCTGCTAAACTCTTTAAATTCTATTTAACTCCAGAGCTAGCTGTATGTGAATAGTGGAATATAACTATTTTTTTCTGAATCTTTGGAATGGAAAGGACTCCATGAATATCAGATGTCCATGTAATTATACTCAAGTACTGAATAATTAAACCCAGAGATATAAGGTCTATAGTGAAAGTAGCAAATTTCAAATTAAAATCATGCTAGTGGGTCAATGCCTAACCGGTCAAAAGAGATTAATGAGAATCAAAGTAATTAAAATATGGCATCCCATTTCTGTCCAAGGTACTGTTATGCAGAATTCAATCTGTGAAAATCTGAATTAGAATATGTACGAACATTCTTAATTTGGGTAATAGACCAAACTGCTCTAGGATATACATCCTGCAAATCCACTTTCATCACTTAATCTCTTGGTGCCTTGTGACAGGACAAAAAATTCAGCACCACAGAGGATGGAACTGACCTTTTATAGAGAGACTTGTAATATACATTGAAGTGGACTTCCTTTTTTTTTTTTTTTTAAGATTTTATCTTTGTCATCAATAGCAATCAGAAGAACTTTCACATCTAACCTAATAAAAAAGGTCATTTTCCACTTGTATTTCATTCATCAGAGTAGTTGCCAGTCCTTGAAGTTGGTCATCTTGGTCTTAGAATAGGCTGGCCTTCTCAATCAAAGGCCTCTGGGAGCCATTTTGGTCTCAGGTATGGAGCAGAGCCATATGGCTCTAAATAGAAAGTGCATGTTAAACTTTGTAAGCCTAGGACTGCCAAGAAGCTGGGAAATGCAGCACAAAATTTGCTCAAGTGCCTTGCCAGTTCCTTTCACTTCTAGGCCTTATTTTCTGGAACTGACATATCAATTGCAATTTCTAAGTTTAATGTTAAAATCTTTTATCTAACATCATACTGAGATAAGACTTTAAAAGGATTTTTTTTTCCTTTCAAAAGGAACTTGAGATGTTCACTTGCCAATGGAAGACACAGATAGTTAAATAAGGCACAGTCTTGAAGAATAGAGAGATGGCTTTCCAAAGGACATTCAATTCATGTAAGCATGATGGATTTCTGCATGGACATATTTTTGAGCTATGGTTGGGAGTTCTATTTCTTTGTAGCTAATGCCTAAGTCACTTTGTGGATAGAAGTTAGTTGCAAAGTATGGTAAACTCTGGGTGCTTGCATACTGTATAGAGCTTTCTAGTAACATCTCGTGGGGTCGGGGGTATTATATTTGCGGTATTTGGGTTCAAATCCTAATTTTATCACTCAGTACTTGAGTAATATTTTTTCTTTCTTTCTGAATATCAGTTTCCTCACCTACAAAAAGAAAGGATTTGATCGGAAATGTACTGTGCCCTCTGATTGCAATATTCTCTAATCCTATAGATTAATTCATATATTTACTTTAACAATTTCTCGCCTGTGACTAAATCATTGTATTATAATCCATTGAAAGTTGTTTTCTCAATTAGAAATCTCAATTAACCTGTAATGTATCAAATTTGCTAAAAAAATGGCAATTGATATTACTCTGAAACCCCGAAGACACCACTTAATGACGAAGTGCCTTCTGAATCCTCAAAAATAACATATTAAACATTAAATCATGTTTATTACAGTTTCAGTGCAAGGAAATTTTATTGTATTCCTCCATTCTTGAATAATTGGCAATTACATGATTACTCCATTAACCTGAATATCATGTCTGAAATATTATCTGCTATAGTGGAAAGGTTCTTAGACCTGGAGTGAGGAAGTAGCTGGGTTAAATATCTGTCTCTTCCATTTACTGTATAACCAAGAACAAGTCATATAATTTCTCTGGATCTGTTTCCTTACCTTTAAAAGGGAGCTTATTATTCTTCTTGTATCCAGTGCAAAAGATTGTCATGAAGATCCAACACAATCCAAATGAACACTAATTAATCACCTACCATGTATAAGACATTTGGATAGGTGCTAGGAGTTAAAATAAGGAATGCACTATCCAAATGGAATTTGCAATTGTCAGAGAACCAAAAGACCTTTTCTGAGCAGACTGGACAATAGAGCGCTTATGGTCTCTGCGGGCAATCACTTTCACTTTACTTTACTTTAAAGAGCACAGATGGTATTAGGCATATTCTCAAATACTTATACCTAAGGTCATGAACCATTATTCAGATGTGCAATCAAAGGAGTGGGCAAATTATAGAGAGTAGTGAATAGAGGACTTAGGTCCTACTCTGTGTTCCTTCTCCCTCATCCCACCTTGTGGGGAATAATTACACAACATCAGGGAGATCCAGGGATGTGGCACCTTGTTTCTAGATTACATGGAGCCAGACAAAAGAAATCTAATCCTTTCTCCAAAGGATGTCTCAGAAAAATTTAAAGATAGCTATCTTAGCTTCTCTAAGACTTTTCTTTTCTTTGTTAATTATCCTCCCAGCCCCTTAACTGTTTCTTATGAATGACTTCCAGGGTATCATTCTGGTCATCCTCCTCCAGACACTTTACAGATTATCATAGTCCCTGGCTCTGGGATTTGAGGAGACAGAGAACTTTTAAGGATCCTAATAAATTTCACCATAAAAAATTGTATGGAGCTATTAGTTAATAGGCTGAATCAAGGTGAGATTAGCCATTTTGATACTTGAAACAAGTAGAAGTAGATGGTATTAGGGAGGTAGGGAAGCTAATATTTCTTAGGAATATGTAACTAAAGGACATGCTGGTAGTGGGAAAATGGGGACAGGACTCAGGTGTGTTTTTATTGAAAGAAAAGGAAGTGATCCAGGCCAAAGTATCAGGACACCATGGCTATCACTCTGGAGGTGAGGCCAGACAAAGCATGAAATACGCTCACGGAGGATGTTCTTTGAGCTCTAAATTTCCTTTCCTGAGGGCAAAGCTAGGATTCTATATCTTAATTATAGTTATGGCTGTAATGTTGCAGTTATATTTCTTACAGCAAATGTTTGTCCTTTAAGGTTATGACAAATCATGCCCCGGTGTGACTTGGTGTGTCTAACATAGTCGAGACCAATAAAAACACTGTTGGTCCTTCTTTCACAACTCAGATGTTTTCTGAAATAGAAGTAATGAACCCAGCAATTAAGAACTGAGGTGCTGGGAAAAAAGGAACTATTCAAGTTGATGTGAAAATATTTAAATCGTCATGTATAAAAATGAAGGGCAATAATAAATTAGTCTAATTGTAAACATAACGTTTGGAGTAGGATTTTACATGACAGTTTAAAAAAATCTTTAAAATATTATTGTGCAAAATGCAATCCAATCTAATCAGTTTGGCATTAATTAAGCTCTAATAATGCACTCTGATGTCTTTCCTAAGTCGTGGGATCTGTTTCCCTGCCATCTAGGTAGAGTAGAGAACATTATGGTGTCATCATAATTTTTAACATAGTAAGAAAATGACAGAGCTGCAAAATTACAATAAATGATTAATGGTATTTTTTTTCATGTTTTGTACTAATAGGTATCAGGGAGCCTTTAAATTAATAGAGCTGTCAGGCTCCAGCTTGTTCAAGATCCCGCCTTGAACTCAAATGGAAATTGTCTATTCCACAGACACCTGAAGATGACACTCTGGAATCTTTTACATTTTAATTAGTAGGTGCAATTGTTTGGCTCCCCTGTAACCACTGCAAATTAATTGGAAATTAGTCACAACTCATTCTTTTCTCAACTGCCTGAAATCATGGTGAGATGGGTGCATTCCATCCTGGCACCCTTGTCTGGAAGCAGAAAGCACACATGCAGCAAATTGCATTGTCAATTATAAAAACAACAACTGCTGGGAAATTAGGAAAAATTATGCACAGGTAAACAAAAATAATTAACGTTCTGAGTATCTGGGGAATGAACCAAATAATGCTCAATAAAACACTTTCCATGGACTCGGAGGACATAAAGGCAGAGGGCTGGGATGCACAACCGGCAGACTGGCCTCGTGGTCCCGAGCTAGGATCTACACTCAAGCTTTCTCTAAGTTCCCTTGCTTTCTTTGCTGCTACTTCTCTCTTCCTTGTTGCTCTAGAAAAAAATAAAATGACTAGGAAATGTAGGAACTTCTAAAATTTGGGGTTAGGATGGTGGAGAAGCCTTGGAGAGAATGTTCTGGAGTTAGTTATATGAATTTATTACTTCTCAGCAAATGAGAGGCAAAAATTATGATTTAGGATCGGGAGAAAACAAAATTGGTCTTTTCTTTTGGAAAGGAATTCGTGTTGGTGGGAAAATGATAGTCCAGGACATGGAAGGTGAAAATTATTGGGCTGGTAAGGTCTCAGCTGCCTCCACTTCATTCTCTAGTCTTGCCCACAGATTGCACTGAACTCTCTATCTGCCTCTAATTTCCCTGCCCTCTAAATTGAGTTGTTTTAGCAGCTTAAGATTCTTGAAAAAAACAGCGTGTCTACCAAGTCAGTCAGTGTTACATTAGCAATGCTACATAGGTTGTAATGAGGAGAGAATATTCTTATCCAATTCTCAAAACTCAGCTTTGTTCTTGCACGCTGAAGTGGATGAATTTTTTAAAAAATGGTTTCATGAAGTTAGAAGTTAATCAGTTCAACACGGGGGTCTTTGAAGATTCATTACAATTAATGGAGCTGTCAGGGAAAAGGTGAGCCCATGGACACGGCACTATCCATCCCTGTTGAGATGAGCTCGGATGAAGTTCATTTTTTCACTAATTACATAAGATATATAACAACTCAAAACCGATATTAGGGCCTCAATCAAACAAAGGATCATACTAAATGATACTGAAAAATCAAAAGGAAATGTGGGAATTTCAACAGTGTTTTGGCCAAACCTTAAAAAAAGTGGACAAACTTTATGTCCAATAGAAGAGAGCCAAATGAAATCTTATTGTATAACACTAAAGCTCAATTGTTCTAGAGCAGGGGAGCTGATATCTATCCCCAACTTCATTATAGCACTACCACTGTTGATATTGCAATTGTTGTTGTTACTAGTAGTCAGTTAGATTGTTTTTATTCTATACCTACTAGGTGTCAGGCACTGTGATAAATGCTGGGCAAAGAAAGAAAGACAGAATAACTCTCCAGGATCTCACAGTGTAATGGGGGTAATAACATGCAAATGATTATGAGCAAGAGATGAATGATGGGCAAAGTCACAAATGGAAGGAACTAAGATTAAGGGAGATAAGGAAAGGGTTAGTTTTAATGCTCCAATATTTACAAAGCGTTTTATATATGTTTGCTCAGTTGATGTCAATCTGTTATTTAATAAATATTTATTGAGCACCTACTAAGTGCTAGGCACTGTGTTAAATGCTAGGGAGACAAAGGGAGACAAAAGTCAATGCCTGCTCCCAAGGAAATCACAGTTAAATGAAGGAAATAATATGCAAATAATTCTGTGCCAACAAGAGAAATTGGAAATAAGCATCAGAAGGAAGGAATTAGGAATAAGGGGGGTTAGGAAAGTTTAGAAGGTGAGATTTTAGCTTAAACTTGAAGGGAACTAGGAGAATGAGACAAGGAGAGAGTAGAATCCAGATATGAAGGCTAGCCAGGTGAAATGCCAGGAGGAAGAGATGGAGTGAGTTGGTCTGAGGATCAGTTAGGAGGTCAGCACCACTGGATTGCAGAGTTTATAAAGTGAAAAAAAAAAAGCTAAGATACCAAAAAAATGAAAAGGCCATTGGGTAGGTTATTTATTAATCACGTACTGTGTACCAGACACTCTCCTTGGAGATTAGGGTATAAAGACAATAGCGAGATAAAAACGCCTTCTTCAACTGAATGGATGCCCATAAGTTGGGGGATGGCTGAATAAATTATAGTATATGAATGTAATGGGATATTATTGCTCTATAAGAAACAGTCAGCAGGATGATTTCAGAGAGGTCTGGAGAGACTTAAATGAACTGATTCTGAGTGAAGTGAGTAGAACCAGGAGAGCATTGTACACAACAACAAGATTTTGTGATCAGTTCTTTTTGTGATGATCAACTCTGATGGATGTGGCTCTTTTCAACAAAGAGGGGATTCAGGTAAATTCTAATAGACTTGTGATGGAGAGAGCCATTTGTACCCAGAGAGAGTGTTGTGGGGACTGAATGTGGATCACAACAGAGTATTTTCACCTTTTTTGTTATTTTCTTGCTTTTTTTTTTCTTTCTCATTTTTTTCCTTTTTGATCATATTTTTCTTGTAAAGCATGATAAATGTGGATATATATTTAGAAGAACTATACATGTTTAACATATTGGATTACTTGCTTCTAGGGATGGGGTGGGGGAAAGGAGGGAGAAAAATGTGGAGCATAAGATTTTGCAAGGGCGAATGTTGAAAACTATCTTTGCATGTATTTAAAAAAAAAAAAACTCCTTCCTAGAGGCTTGGTTTTAATTTAGGGAGACCCCATATACATGTGGAGGCATATATGCAATATACATAAAAATTAGTAAGGGGAGTTTTGGAGAAAATGACAGTGGAAAGAAAAGAGGGAATGATTGATGTAAAAGGGGGTACTCAAGCTAAATCTTGAAGGAAATAAGGGATTTTTTGAGGAAGAAAAGAGAGGGCATGCTAGAAATACAGGGTGGTCACTTCAAAAGGAGAATATTTTCTATTAGAAAGCATGAAAATGGGAGTTTGGATGCATCATAGTGTGTGAAGGAAAGTGATATATAACATGTCTAAAGAAGTAGGTTGGGACAATGTTGTGAAGAAATTTCAATTCCAGTAGATGCATTTATCTTTGCTCTCAGAACTGCCAGGAGCCTCCTGGTGTTTATGGTCCTGCCACATATTAGGAAAGATCCCTTTCTGAGATGTGGGGAAGGTGATTGAAAGTGAGAGAGTTCAGAGTCAAGAAGGCCACCTGGGATACTATAACAATATTCCCAATATTAATCATAATTCTGCTATAATCTTCTCTGAATGAGAACGAGAGAGAGAGAGAGAGAGAGAGAGAGAGAGAGAGAGAGAGAGAGAGAGAGAGAGAGAGAGAGAATAAGGCCTTGAACTGAAAAAGACAAAAAGAAAAACAAAATATTATTTCCTCTCTATTACCTCATGAGCTAATCTCTTCTAGCACCAATTCTATGAGCACATCAGACAGGAATTAAAATGTTTTGGCTGAAATAGAGAATGCTTGAAGAATGAGCAGTAAGGGGTAAACCTAGAAAAGGGAGTCTCACACTAAGTAAAGAATGGGCATTGAATACTAGGTTCAAGCACCTTTATATAACTGAATATTACTGGGAAGCTATTGAACACTTCTGAGGAAGGGAGACACTGGGAAAATGAAAGCCAGGAGCCAGATAAGGATTTGGGAGGCTATAATAGTAAGATATGATGTTAAGTTGGGAGCAGGCATGGAAAAAAGACCCTGAAGGTAGGACAAAGGGTATTCTTTTGAAGGTCTGGAAGACAAGAATTGGTAGAAATCTGAAATGAGGGGAGGAAGGAGATGGAAGGGTCAAAGATGAAGAAGACAACAATAAAAATAAATTTGGGTCCTAGGCTTCCCTCCCATTTTCTCCCTAGAACATGTACACAATGGTCAATTTCTCTTGAAGCCCTTGGATGGTTATCATCTCTCTAACCACTGTTCCCTATGAAAACTGACATCCCAAGAAAAGGGACCCAACATCTTCCATGGCCTCTGGCTAGAGTGGGGCAAGTGAGCTCATCATAAAAGGATCATTTACTGTTAACTCTCAGTAGGTTTACCTTAGAATATCTTTTCAGCATTACAGTTAAATAAACCGAACTCTTTCTATATGGCCCAAAGATCAATGTGTTTCCTTTGATCACTGTCTGTTTTTCTCTCTCCCATCATATCTATCTGTGATTTGGACACTTCTTATCAAGGTATTCTCTTTTATTACATCTGAAAATCTCATTATAAAATGCATATGGTATGGAGGAGGAAGACAAAGGCAATACTCACCTATACAAAGAATAAAGCACAGGCAGAAACCAGTAATAACCTAGCTGATTTTCAATACTCTATCTATTACTTAAGCATTCACTTGCTCTCCCATTCCCCAGCCCTTGCTCTGTCTCACTTGGCAAGCCAGCAGTCGCTCCCTGTGTTCTGAAAGACCATCCCAACAAATCCCAACCTTCTCACCTCATGATAGCTTTTGCTTCTTGGCCCAGGCTTGCTGTTAGATGAGAAGGTAAGAGGAGTCAAGGGGCTGGTTTACCATGCCCTGATTCAAAAAATTTTGACTGCCAACATTACACCTGTGCTCCGAAACTCACCATCATGCATGTCAGAAGCCATCTGTAAAGTTGTATTTCAGCCTCCACTGAACTCTTCCCCTCAAATCCCCAAGTGGAACAGGATTATGGCAGGTTCAGAATTGGAAAAGTAGGCTAGAAATGGTTCCAATTCCACCACCGATTTTCCACGGCATCAAGGCTAACCCACTTAAACATCTCTGTTTAGCACATTCCTTACTAATATAGTGTCTGTTACAAGCAGGTCACTGCCAGGCACAGGAGTGCCTGAAGTATGCATCTTTTCAGCAAGCCTACTCAGAAAAGACACTTAGAAAGATGTCCCAAGTTATTTGCTTACAGGTCTTGGCTAAGAAAAATGACAACCTGGAAGTCTTGCTGTGCTCCTATTACGTAATGTGATCTGTTGTATGGGATTTTTGTTCAGGGCTTTCATTGTATAGTAAAGCAGGAAGTGTGCTTGGCTGCACGGGGCTTTGCTAGGACAGTCTGTATGTGACCTTGGCCAAGGCACTGGGCCCTATTTGGAAAGTGTAGACACAGCAAGAATGAATCTAAGGCTCTACATCTAACAGCCTATACAAAGTCCTCACAAAGCTTGACACAAGTAAGCCAAACAGTGGGTTGTGGGATTCTTGTAGATCATTACTTTCCTAGTGGTTCTTTTGGAACCATTCCATGAACATCTGTGATAACCAAGGGACATTTAATTCAAAATGCACTTATAAAAACCCTACTTGGATAAAGTCATCAAGACAAGTAGTTGGTAAAAAGGAGTTAGGAAGCTCTGAGTTCAAATCCTGCCTCAGACAGATACTAGACATATAAATCCAGGAAAATCACTTGACCTCTCTGACTCAGTTTCCTTATCTGGAAAATAATAAAAGCACTTTCCTCCCATGGCTAATGGGAGACTCAAACAAGATAATGTTTGTAAATCGCCCTTCAAATTTTAGAGTATTCTATAATGCTACCTCTATCACCATCATAATCTTCTTCATCATCACTATTGTTTTAAAGGTGTGGATGTTACATCAAGAAAGTCCACAGATTATACAGATTATAGATGTAGATTTTTCAACTGGAGTAATCCTTAAAGATAGAGTCTGTTTTTCCCTTTCTTTGTATCCCCAGTATTTAACAAAGTGATTGGCAAACAATAAGTGTTTAATAAAGGCTTGTTGATTGGACTTAATCTATAGACCAGGGAAGAATGGCTTACTACAACTGGATGACAGAATCAGAATCCATAGAAAAACTTCAGTTAGTTAAATCCCCATTTTGTCCAGTGAATTTTAACTGGAATAAGTTTAAAGGGGGCTCTAAAAATTAACTTCAAAAGTAAAAGCTGGAAAGGGAAGGGTAAGAACTCTTTATCTGGACATCAGGAATGAATCAGCTAACCTTATTTCAGTTTCCTATTTGTAAAATTGGGATAATAACAGTACCTGCTTCCCAGGGTGCTTATAAAGATGCAGAGAGATAATAATTAGAAAATATTTAGCACAGTTCCTGGAATACGGATGATAGCTAGTATTTATTAACTATTACTATATGACAATTAAGAAAGTTAAAGAAATTTTATGTTACATTATGAAAAGTGTCATTTCCAGGACTTAAGAGATGATGATACCATTTTATCCTTCTTTAGAGAATAGTTTTCAGGGGTATGTGTGGGGATAGTTGTCACATTTTTGGAAATACAATAATAAATAAAAGGTACCCAGTGGAAGACAAGAAGGAAGAGGGGGTCTACAAATCCTACTTCATGAAGTTGGCTGGGAAAAAAAGCTCTGAATGTTTGATCTGTAGAGAAGATTTAAGTGTGGAGCATGAGAGCTAGATTCAAATCATTAACTATGAAAATAGAAAGTGAAAATATTAGTATTTTGTAAGAAGAAAAAAAAAGATTTAAAAAAGGAATAAAAAAACAACAACAGTAAAGAAAGAAAATTCTTCCAGTGCTGAAGCCCTTATCCTGGATCAAAAAGAATGAGACTGTTGATAATGAGAATTGTTTTTTCCTCAACTATTCATGGTCTCTGCTTAGGGAATCATCTAACTAAAGTGTACGTAGAAGCACTTTTATATACATTGAAAGAGAGAGAGAGAGAGAGAGAGAGAGAGATGAACTTCTGGCTGATGGTTGGTTTGTAGATAGAAGACACCATAGAAAAAGGGGTTTGTGACATTAAATCCTTTTGAAAGGAGGATATCAATAATGTCTGCTCTTCAAAAGAAATGCAAATTGGGAAGGTGGGGAGAAATGCCACAGCTTTTAAATACTCTAGAGGTGATTTCATTGGTCCAAATGTGTAATCAACCAGCAATCCCTGCTTCCTTGAAGTGGGGCAGCTGGAGAAGGACAACTATCTCTTTTATCCCTTTCCAAAGCCTCTAGGGGCTTGGTTTTTTCCTACGCACTACAAAGGTGTTGAATTCATGAAGTACCTTGGAGAGCACCTCTGACATTTAGTTTACATAGCCTAATGATACCCAGGAAAGTGAAGGAACTTGTAGGGAGGAGATACTTATACACAATCCCATTATTTCTGACTTCTAGATTCTTTCTGCCTTTTTCAGATTCTTTTCAGATACCAACAGTCTTGGACTCCTTCTCCTTCTTATAATCCTTTATATCCCCAAGGAAAGATAGAAGTCAATGAACTAAAGGGCAGCTAATCAAAGTTCATTTTAAAGATTAGGAAAATGTGAGTCATGGATGGTGTTTTGCTCAATATTTCAGGAAAAAAATAGTATTAGAGATAGGATCTTAGGCTAGATCCTTTGACTCCAAAGTAAGATCTCTTGGTTGAGAAGTCTTTGTATGTCAAAGTTGGGGAACTTTGCCACTTTGCCACTTCAAGTGGCAGATTGAAGAAAGCCTCCCTTCCCATCCAACAGCTATGAATGCCCTTTGAAATCAATCTGTGTTTGCTTGGTGTATAGTTTGGTATATAGTTTGGTATTTCCTCTCATATATTCATGTTATTTCCCTTTAGTAGAATGTAAGCCCACTGAGGTCAGGGATTGTTTATCATTCTGATACCCCACATTCAGCACAACACTTGACTCAGGTACTCAAAAAGTGCTCATTTAATGAATTGCTTAATGAATAAGGAGAAACAACACCACCACACTGTACTTATGAGTCTAAAGATAATTTTCTGCATTCTTGCTTGAATGGTCTATTCTGGTTATAAAATTATGAAGGGGGAAACATTCCCTAAATGTAAAATTAGAAGAACCTGGGTCCAAAGTCCTCCTCAGAGACTGATTAGTTCTGTTTCCCTGAGCAAGGTACTTCATGTCTCTGGACCTTAGTTTCCTCATTTATAAAATAGTGAAGTGGGGACTCAGTGGCTGCTGGAGTCCTTTCAAATGCTAGACCTCCAATTCTTGTGGTACAGAGTGGACACAGGATTCTCACGATCCCTTTAGACCCCAGTAGTGACTCTACAACCATGAGCTGGATTTGGAAGGAATGGGATGGGGGACAATTATCAGGAAGTTTGCCTGGGAAAGGTGGAATTCAGGAGCACTTCAGCTAAAATCATTTTGAACACTTGAATTCATGGGACCCTTTTTAGAGTTTGGTCCTTTTTCTGTCCAAAGCCTTCTGCTTGATGGATAGCTTAAAAATGGGAGGTATTTTAAAATGATCACATTCAGTTTCAGTGTTTGAGGAGAAAACCAAGGATACTTTGTTTTTCCATTTTATATATTCCACAAGGAAAGAAAAATGAGTTTTAGACTGACTCTAAAATAGTTTCAGAGTGGTCTTTCAAAAATTAGATGTCAGTTCAAGTACATCTCAATTCACCTGGGAATTGTGGCACTGCTTATGTTCTTGTAAGAACACCAGAGAGTTCCATTGAGATCATGCTACTTCAAGGTTTCTTTAATCACGATAATGGGCTGGAGAAATGCAGAACTTATTTTTTTTCCAGACTTAGAAAATTCATCCCTGTATACCTCTCCAGAATGGGAAGATGAATCAAAAGCTAAAAGAGTGCTCAAGAAGCACAGGCAAAGTGGGATACATTACATTTATAGAGTGTGTTAATTGTCCCACTTATTCTAGAAAAATAGATAAAATTTAATATAATGGCAGTAGTGATATGCATCTAACCACTCATGAAGAGAGGAAGAAGACTTGCTGGAGAAAGTGAGGAGAAATAAGCATAAAATAATGGAAGCAAATGTAGATACAAAATCACAACTCCTACTAAGAATGGATGTCAGAACTACTGAAAGCCCTTCACTTACTTGACAGTGAGGCACAGATGAACTAAATAACTTCTTCAAGGCCATGTAGAAAAATTATTAATACACAGTAGAGATTTAAACCCAGAGCTTCTGATTTGAAGAACAGTCACATTTCTACTGCACCACATTTTCTCTCAAAATCAAAGGATTTTAAACATTGATATCTTGTTTTCTATCTATCTGTCCATTACTCAGGCTAATGGAGAGTCTCCCTTTGATGGGCGATGAAACATGAAATACTTCCTCTCCTATTTTAACTATATCTCACTGGAATTACTTGACTTTGTACCCATTTCTACCCACACTTCCCAACAGAAGTTGCTTGGGGGCCAGAATTACTAGTTATTATATCTTTGCTCTTATCACTTAGGTTTGAGCTACTCAGGATCACCTCCATCTAACAGAAAGACACTTAAGGAAGATTTCAGCGGCTAAACAACTCAATTCATATTTGGCAATAGAGCAAATGAAGGGATCAATTATTTTGAAAACCCTTCAAAAAAACCTCTGTCCCTCCCACTCCACAAACAAATATAAACAATGTTGTTATTCCAAGAATTACTGATAACAATGAGTACTCACAGTACATGGGGTCTGCATCCATGGCTCCCCATCAATCTGCATTGGCAGTGACTTGCTTGTCCTGGAAGGAGACATTTTATTAGTAACACAAATATTGAAGAATAGCCAAAGTCAAAGGCAAGATGGAGCCTCAAAAAGTGTGGGGAGGCAGAGAGGAAGCTGTCTCAGTAAAATTCATGATCTCAAAGTCATGAATTTCCTTTGCCAGGGAAAAGGGACTTGCTACCAGGTGAGATGCCTTGGCCAATCCATGGCTGCCATGTTAGTCAGTGATCCTTGAAAGCAGTTGGCTATGACATAAGAACCCAGACCTTGGGGATTAATTCATTTCCGATAGATGCAAGCAGCATAGTAGAGGGATGAGAAGGGTGGTTTCTAATCTAGAAGACATGCAAGGCATAATTTTCAGTGCCTGAGGCAGTTCTTTAAGAACAGAATTGAAGAAAGCATATCTATCTACATTGATGGAGTGACTTTTCTCACCTGTAAGTTCTTTATACCAATGAAATCACAGGGTTATTGTCTATGCCACGTAGGGGAAGTAAGCAAGAAAATAGAGTCAATTTGAAGAGCGTCTTAGTGAGAGCCTGGATGCCAAGAGTCAAATCAAGGCTCTGGAGAAGGTGAGGAGAAATGAGCATAAAATACCTGAAGCAAATGTGGATACAGAATACTGCCACTTGTCTATAGGCACATCATATCTTTCCATGGACCTCAGTTTCCTCATTTTTAAAATGAAGGGTTTGGACTTGATGGCATCTAAGTATTTATACCCAAGGTAGCAACTCCAGATGCCACTTAAGTAGTTGTTGATGGGGTCTAGATAAAGTTGTTACTGAGATTCTTGATCCTCCCCAATAACTCTGGAGGAAACGCATCCTATACATGGTGAAACAGACACTTAAACTTCAGAATTAGTGCCAAGCCAGGACTCTTAGTACTCTTTCCCCCACAAGATGCTGCCTCTAAAGTGTGAGGAATCTAGGAGGTCAGCTGGAATCTCAGATCAGGGCAGGGCAACGTTCAAGGTATGTTTGCATATTTATATCTCTATCTATATATTTACACATGAACACATAATTATATATGTGTCTATAGATACATATATATATATACATGCATATATATATGAACATATTTGTGAGTGAAGACATGTATAATAGGACTAAAATAATAACCTGGGAATATTCAGGAATAAAATAATGCTAGTAAGGTGAATTAAATCACATTAAATGCTAAAAATAATGTGATGTCAGTCATGGCACACATTTATATTTACATCTATAATATATATATATATATATATATATATATTATATATAATATATATATATACACACACACACACACACACACACACATACACACACATAGTGTGTGTGTGTGTGTGTGTGTGTGTGTGTGTGTGTGTGTGTGTGTTAGCTCTTCCTGTCCTGGCCTCTATCTACATATATATACCCACTTCTCTTTAGAGAGAGATCATCTATCAGGATATTTCGAGTCTGTTGGTCACAGCTTTTTGGACATGCCCTTCTGCAGGACACTTCTCCCATGACAAAGGCATACTGCTTAGGCTGATTTCTGGAGGACTCCATGGTGGTTGTGGTCAAAATGCCATGGGGAAAGGGATTCCATTCCAGTACAAAAAAGGTCTATTTGTGTATCTGCAACACTCTGGAGAAAGCAATAGCATAAGAAGAAAATGGAGAAGGAGAACCCCAAAGTCCTTTTGAACTGGCTTTTTTAAATTTCTAGCAAACTTGGGTCAAAAAGACCCTGTGGCTAGTTGGGAACCTCAGCATCATGGGTAACAATGTTTCTCTGGGACAAGGTCTTCCTTATCCCCAGAAACTAACTTACAAACCAGTTTCTACAAAACAACTCATTTGTAACAGAATGGCACTTCCTGCCTGTTACCTACTTATTTAACTGGGCTTTGAATTTTCTTGTTGACATTGGATGAAATGATACATTCCAACCGGCAGGAAATGAGCTTACTTAAAGCTATCCACTCATCCTTTGTGGGGAAGCCTGGGTTTTCTGTCAGAAGTCATCCCCTGGTCAAGGATGGTATAACCTTCCAGCTTTTAAACAGCTCTTTATTTTATTATTATTATTATTATTATTTTAAATCTGGGGTTCCAGGTTAAGTATCAGTTATTTCTAGGAACAAATATATCTCTCGATAGAAAGATAGATATTTTACTATCCTGACCTTTGAAAATCACTTTAGAATTATTGCACTTCTTAACATTATGAGCATCATAGGTATAGAGCTAGAACAGTCCTCATATGTCATCAATTTCAGGCCTATTATTTTACAAAGGGGGAAACTGAGGTCCATGATAATCAAATGACTTGCAGCCACACAAATAGTAAGTAATAGAACACATTTTAGCAACCTTTACTAATATTTCATTTTATCTTAATAATTATAATCAACAAACATTTGTCAAGTGCCCTCTGTTTGTTAGGTACTGAGCAATGTGCTGGAGATACAAATGGAAACCCAGCCAAGCAATCAACAAGGCATCACAGCTTGTTGCTCACTCCTTTGTTGGTATTTTAGGAGTAAAGGAAAGATGGGCAGTGGTGAGAATTGAATGGATACCTCCATGATGAAGAAGGCTTGGTACAGTCATGGGTAGATTCATGCTTCCTATTTCTTGCCCATGAGTCAACAGCTGGTTTCCATTTCTATAGAGAATTCAACTTCCCTTCAACCCATGTCTTGGGTCATTCAAGATGGACTGGCCACACTGGCAGATACTGGATGGCCATTGAGAATGGGGGACATAGAATCTTAGAAAGGAAATGAGAATTACCTAATAACCACTGAGGAGCACTGAGCAAGGCGGCGGCCAGCACTCTTCAGACCAGTGTAAATCTGTCCCATCTCCATGGCACCTTCTAGACCAACCACCTCCAACAGCTGATCACTCAGATCTGAAACAGAAAGAAAATAAATAATCCTGCCATTAGATTCTATTTTGGCCTGCTTGCCCCAGGGAGATCCACCCATATTTAAGCATGGAAATGGAGGTTAAAACTAAAAGAATATCCTCTGGCTAAGGGAAAGAAATGAGGACCACGAAAATGTCCTTTTTTTATGACTCCCAGTTTACCTGAGACCATGAGCTATGGAGACTCCATCCACCATTGATTCTGAGTCATATGATATCAATAAGTAGCTTGATAATGCCAAGAAAATAGATCAGGAGGAGAATCTATTGATAAACTATATTAATCACAAAATAGTAGCAGGAAGACCTAGTAGGTGATGTGTTCACCTGAGAGGCAGAGGACTTGGGTTTGGTTTCTCTATCAACTACTCACTCATGAGATTGTGTGATTTCTTTATCTCACTGTGCCTCAGTTTCCTCATCTATAAAATGGAGGTGAAGTGCGTGCACTGTACAGGATTTTGCTAAGGAATGGGATTTACAAACATAACCTCACTTTGTGAAAGGTGAGTTCCTAAGATGTGTAAATGTGTGTATAGCATATGTGCATATCTCCAACATTAGAAAATCTAGCCACAGTCATGAGTTTCAACAGTAAAAACTGAAGATAAAATACATCATTATCTGCTAAGTGAAATGAGCAGAACCAGGAGATCATTATACACTACAACAACAATACTATATGAAAATCAATTCTGATGGACATGGCTCTCTTCAATAATGAGAAGATCCAAACCTGTTCCAATTGATCAATGATGAACAGAACCAGCTACACCCAGTGAAAGAACACTGGGAAATGAATGTGGACCACAACATAGCATTTCCACTCTTTCGGTTATTGTTTGCTTGTATTTTTTTTTCCTTTTCAGGTTATTTTTACCTTGTTTCTAAATCTGATTTTTCTTGTGCAACAAGATAACTGTATAAATATGTATACATATATTGTATTTAACATATACTTTAACATATTTAACATGTATTGGATTACCTGCCATCTAGGGAAGGAGATGGGGAGAAGGAGAGGAAAAGTTGGAACAGAAGTTTTTGCAAAGGTGAATGTTGAAAAATTAACCATGTATGTTTTGTCAATAAAAAGCTACGATAATAATAATACAACTACATCATTATCAGAGAGGTCCATTTCTGTTGCTTAATTCATAGAGATTATCTCTTCTAAGTTCTTCATTTTACAGATAAGGAATCTCAGGCCCAGAAAGCATGATGGACTCATCCAAGGTCACACAGAGCAGAAACTGGAGATAGAATCACAGGCTCCTTGTCCCTGCCCCTCTCTGACTTACAGCTTCCTGTTTTGTTGGCACAACCACAGTTGGAACAATACCTGGGTTAAGACAGTCATAGGCTATTGCCCAATTCTTGCCTTCTTTGCTAGGGAATCCAAGCAAAGGGCTTTGTTAGAAGAAACAACTCAGATATCCTTCATGGTAACCCAATCATCAGGAAATATTGCTTGGGAAGTCTGGATTCAGACAATCAACAATACTGATGAATATGATAAGGAGGAATGATAGCTGGTCTTTTCTTGGCATTTTAAGGTTCACAAAGTGCTTTACGATCATTACCAGAATTTTTCACATTCTATCCCCCCCCAAAAAAAAATGCTTCATGTCTGGCAGGATAATTAGTACCAGCAGGGAATTTACAGTTTATTCATTCATTCATTCAATAAATATTTATTAAACTCCTACTATGGACCAAACACTGTTCTAAGATATAAGGTAGATGGATAGATAGAGAGATAGATATAACTATCTCTCTCTTTTGAGTGTGTGTGTGTGTGTGTGTGTGTGTGTGTGTGTGAGCTCATTCCCTAGTCTAGTTGAATATGAACAGAGAAGTAAATGCAAATTCAGACAAGGTAAATGCAACCAATAACCATTGGGGAAGTTACTGGTAACAGAGATAAAAGGGATGAGCCTCATGGATGAGGGGAGCAGAATCTTTAAAAATTCTAGGGATTCTAGAAGGTAAGCAAGCAGAAAGAAAGAGTATGTTCTAGGAATAGAATACAGAAGTGCAAAGTCATGGAGGTGGGAAATGGGGAAACATAGAAAAACAGAAAATAGACATACTTGGATGGAAAACAGAATCTGAAAAATGATACAATCAGTCTTGAATGTCTTTGAATTTCAATCAGAGGAATATGTATTTGATCCTAGAAGCATAGGAAACCATTATACTTTCTTTAGCAGGGAATGGAAGGCATGGTAATTTCAATGAGGACTAAGTGAAATCTTGTTGAATGAATGAATGGAATTTTACAAAATTAATTTGAATTCCTATATTGTTAGGAGGGCGAGGTTAGGATAAGCTCTAATATTCCTTCTCATTCTCTGTTCTTTCGTTTCGTCAGTTGTGTCTATTTCTTCATGATTCCATTTGGGGCTTTCTTGGCAAAGATACTAGAGTGGTTTGCCATTTCCTTCTTTAGGTCATTTTAAAGATAAGGAAACTGAGGTAAACAGGATGAGGTGGATTGACTAAGGTCACACAGCTAGTAAGCATATTAGGCCAGATTTTTAACAAGAAGATGCATCTTCCAGATTCTAGACCTGACACTCTATCCATTGAATCATTTAGCTGCCCTTCGAACTCTAATATTCTTGAATTTTCCATGCAATAATACAACATTAATAATACTTATCAGGATATTTTAGATTTGCAAATAGCTTTCTGTCTAGTCTAAACTCCAAATATAAAGATTTCAAGCTTTCTAAAATAAATTGTCATTGTCAATTCTACCTCCCCAAATATCTTCCTTTCCAATCTTCTTGCACATTAACTCCCCACCAAATACTCATCCATGTTGTGTATCCTCTGACCTCCTGGCTGTGTCTGTATCTCCCCTCCAGGCATTTTTTTTCAGGCTGTCTGCCATGCTAGGAGTTCTCTTGTCTCCTGCATTCTGACTATTGAGCTCCCTGGCTTCCTTCAAGTTGCAACTAAAATACCACCTTCTAGAGAAAGCCTTTCCTAGCCCCTTTCAATTTTAGAGCTTTCCTTTTTTAAAATCCTATTTTTGTAGCTCATTTGTATATATTTGCTTGTTATCTCTCCCATCAGACTAGGAACTCCTTGAGAGTAGGGGATGTCTTTTGTCACTTTTTGTATTCCTAGCCTTTGGCACAGTGCCTGGCACATAACAGGTACTTAAACTTATTGCCTGACTGACATCTCCTGTTTATTCACTCCTCTCCATCAATACACTCACTCCCTTAATTCAGGGACCCATTATTTATTGTCTAGAGTACAGCTATAGTTTCCACATTGGTCTCTTTGAGTCCAATTTCTTTTTTTCTCCAATCAGTTCTCAAGTTACTGCCACATCATTTTCCTGAAGTACAGTAACACTCTGGCCTCTAATTGACTTTTTAAAGTCTTTTGTCACCTTTTCTGTAACCTCCCTTTTCTGACTTATTCCATATTACTTCCCTTTGCATTTTATTGGTGTATGTGTGTGTTTGGAATCATAGCCATTTCCAGTGAGCTTTTGATTATGTCAAAGCAAAAAAATTGATCCAAAGAAATTAAAAGAAAAAAAAAACTAATTGTGTATGAAAGTGAATATGGGACATTTTATATTTATAGTCCCTCCCCTTTTCAATGGAAGGACACCTTCATATCTATACTCCCTATATATAGAGACCATGGTGGACGGCCTGCAAGTATCTCAGTTTTGCAAATCATGGGACATTTGAGAAATTGATTGTTAGCAATAGATGGCTTCAGTAGGCAGTAGTCAACATTGGTGGATTTGCGAAAGGCCTTCAAAGCAGACATATGCCCAAAACAAATTCTTTGGAAATGAGTCTGTCCCCAGATAATGTGGGATCCTACTCCAACCTCTCACTTTAAAGTTCAAATAAGGCATGAAATAGTCTTATGAAAAAGAAATGACCTCTTCCCTCTTTCCTGACTGTTCTGTCAAGTCTCCAACCTTCAAGGCCCCCTCTCTGTCTTGAGTGTTTGGAGATTCCACCCAGCTCTTCTAGAACTGATTTAGGCTTATTTCTCATGAAACTTGTTCTGTGTCTCTCATTTAAATTTATGCTGCCAAGAACAGATGGACAAGGAATGGAAACATATTCTTTCAGCTGTAGCCCGCATCAAATGTGCCTCGCTTTATAGGCTGGCTGTTAGGATGGGTGTCTGTTAGGGATATGCCAGCCGGAGCACTCCACGTGGCGGCTGTCAGGCCCCCAGATGGGAGCCCATGTGAGACCTAGCAAGCCAGCCAGAGGGGCAGCCAGGCCTTCCTCGTTGCCACCGAGCTGAAGTGAGCTCGGGGAGCCGGTCCTCGGAGGGGCTGAGCGGAGCCTCTGGAGACAAGATGCAGTTGGTCTGCGCGCCCTGACTGTTCTGTGAATCACACAGGAGTCTGCTACGCCCACACCAGATTGCCACTGTCTAACACCCTCCTTCTCATTTCTTCTTTCTTTTCATTTGCCTTTGTTTTTCTCCCTGCTAAAATGCCAGGGAAATCAATTACCCAGCCTGGTTAATAAGCAATAATGAAGACAGCTCCTTGGGGGTTTACAAAGTTCTAAACTTCTCCATCTTTCTTCAGTCAAATAACACAGAGAACATGACAGGCACAGGGAACATTTGAAAGCTTCTGGCAGGAGGACATGCTCCCCTCCCACTCGTTGGGTGACCAAGAATCTTGTTTTTTTTTTTTTTTTCCTTTCCAAATAACAAATTAATATACTCTACACAGATTTCACTGTTGATCGCCTGCCACAAATCCTCACTTGGCCATAGATGCAGGGAGTGTGCACAGTGACTTTGTGCTGTGGGAACATCTTCAAAATCTGTGAGAAAGGATTAGGTTCTATCTACAGGGAAACAGTCTTGGCCCTCCTGAATGTGAAGCTGGGAAAAGCATCAGCCCTTCTTTCACTCCTGGGAGAATCCATCCTTTGTCTAGCTCCCCAATTCAGTGTAGCTCTGATAGTGCTGGTCCCTAATTCAAAAATCTTCAGTAGCTCCTACTGGCTATAAATCTATGCTGCTCAGCATGACAGCAGAAGCCCCTCTCAGCCTGGCTCCAGTCTTCCTTTCCTGACTTGTTCCACTGATTTGTGCCCTCCAGGCACTTTGTGCTTTAGTCCAGATTGCTCTATTTGATGTTCCCAAACACTGACCTTTCCTTTCCTGCTCATCCACTGTCTCCTGGGCCTGGAATCCATTCCTTCCTCAAGTCCACCTCTATTCCCATTCTTTTAAGGCTCAGCTCATGTGCCACCATCTACAAAAAGCTTTTCTGAATAGTCCTAGTTGTTAGAGCTCTCTCTCTTGCTCTCAAAATTTACATTTAGCTGTGCTTGTTGAATCACCAATTGTGTCCAACCTTTCAGGACCCCATTTGGAGTTTTCTTGGCAGAGATTTTGGAGTGGTTTTCCATTTCTTCTCCAGATCATTTTATAGATGAGGAAACTGAGGCAGACAGAGTGAAATGACTTGCCCAGGATCACACACCCAGTGTCTGAGAACAGATTTGAACTTGAGTCCCCTTGACTTCAGGGCTGGTGCTTCATCCACTGAAGCACAGCCTACCTGAGTAAGTTTATTTAATTATCTTTAAAAAGTCAAGGTTTTGATATTATTGAATCCAGGGTCATTTCCAGTTGTCCTGATCTATATCTGCCCATTGGCCCCAGATGGCTCCAGAGAAGTGAGGCAGGTGACCTTGCCCAGTTCTCCCTCACTTAAATCCAATTCACTTGCATGTCATGGTGCCACCTCCACATTGTTCCCCTTTGAGAATGAAGGAAAAATAACAATTTTCCCAGTAAAACAAAAAGCTTTTGGAGGGCAGAAGCATTTTGTATATTTTCTTCCTACCCTCAATCTGCAGAGTAAGATTTAAATATATGGTTGTTGAACAGAATTAAATGGGCCCCAGATCGTATAAGTCATCCTACAAAATGGTTTAATTTCCTGGGTGTTAATTTAAAAAATTAGGGAAACCATTACCCCACTGTGGCCCCCTAGCGGATCTCCTCAGCACTATCCCTAGACCTGAAGGCACAACTGCCTTGGCACTCATCCAGGTACCAATTAGGTCTTCTTGTTGAAGAGTCCCTCAGTTTCCTTCAATGAACTATAGCAGTGATTTAAAGAGTGAATGCATCTAATTGTTCCCAGGGACACAAAGGAACCTAGGATCTGGAGCAAAAAAGTATCATCCATTACCACCTTCTGAGTTTACAGATCAGCCCGCCAAGGCCTAGAGGGGAAGGGCATCACTTCAGGTTGAAGCTCACTTTGACAGTAGACAGGAAAGTGGAGATCTTGAATGGGGTCTTCTGATTGCAAAATCAATGGTCAGTCAAGGACCATGAAATGTATTGGAAGGAGAAAGTAACATCAAGAACCTGAAATCGGAGTCATTCTAGAGACTATGATTTCTGTTTGATATTGTAAATCCTTCCTTACTGGCACAGGTAATATTACCAACCGTCTGCCTGTCCCTCTCCATACTCCTATTCACTCCATCCAAAAGTCTCAACATAAAGTCTCATTACTAGGGACATTTTGACATTAACCAGAGAGTGGCCCCCTCTAATAATTGTGTTTAGGGCAAGAAAAGGAATCAATGAAGCAGAATTTATGAGGTTCTTACTATGTATCAGGCACTATGCTACACACTAGATGTAAATATAGACAAGAGACAGAGTTACAAAATGTCACCTTGGTATATGGAAGAAAATATTCCTTTGAACTACCCAAGGAGGTGGATCTTTTGCAACCCAGCAAGCAATGACTTAAGAAACTTCCTCCTGGGGTTTGTGTTTGTGGGAAAGACAACCAGGGAAGTCTGGGGAAGCCGATTTGCCTTGATCTTGCCTCAAGGCAGGAGAAGGAAGTGGACTCTTTAATTGTCTCTTACTTTGTCTAATTACTTTTTGTACTTAGTTGCCAAATCAGCTGTTTCTAGATGTAAGGAGTAAATTAGAAACTTCTTATTTTTTGGCAATCCTGCCTCAATTGTTCCATCCCTGTTGTGAGGCTTCCCCAGAGAAGTATCATAGGAGGAGCACGTCTTCATTGGTGCCATTGCTTAACTTTGTCAGTTGGGCAGACCGAGATGATTTCTCCTTCTGAAATTACTTTAGACTACCATATGCAATCAGGCAGAAGAGGGGAAGCCTGCCTGAGCCAGACTGAGTGTGGGCACAAGCATCTTGTGGAATGAAGCCTGGCATTCCGAGAAGGAAAGGGCACAGTGTAATCATGCTGCATGATTTCTATTACCAAAGAGTCACATACTCTTGGAATAAGCATCTAGTTAGCCAGATTTGGCCACCAGAGAAACAAAAAGTACAGATAAAGGAAATCTATTTTTGGAAAGTGCACTTTTCCAAAGTGCTTTCCCATCATTTGGTTATGATTAGCCCCATCTAGGTGCCACCTCCCCCGTGAAACTTCTCTTGATTGCTCCAACTCAAAATGGTTTTTCTCATTCAGATTTTAGTAGAGAACCCCAGAGATCTTGCCAGTTTTCACCACAATCACTTGCTATTATGCAGCATGGTATATTCTTCTAAGAACTGCCCATGGAGAAAGGGACCCACATGTGCACAAATGTTTGAGGAAGCCCTCTTTGTAGTGGCAAGGAATAGGAAACTGAGTGGATGCCCATCAGTTGGAGAATGGCTGAATAAATTATGATCTATGAATGTTATGAAATATTATTGTTCTGTAAGAAATGACCAGCATGATGATTTCAGAGAGGCCTGGAGAGACTTACATGAACTGATGCTAAGTGAAAAGAGCAGAACCAGGAGACTGTTATACATGGCAATATATGTTAGGAAGATTTTCATATGTGATAATTACAAAGAAAATGGTTTGAAAGGGTTTGCCTATCTAATGGAGAATGACTGGATAAACTGGGTGTATGAATAAATGAATATATATTATGATATAAGAAATAATGAAAGGGATAGCTTCAGATTAACTTAAGAAAATTTGTATGAAATGATACATAGGGAAGTGAACAGACTCAGGAAAACAAAGAAAAGTAAAACATTATAAAGATAAACAGCTTTGATAAATTTAAGAATGCTAATTATTACAATGACCAACCATAATTCCAGAGAACTAATGGTAAAGCATGATATGCTTTCCCTAAAGGAAAAAAAAAAGAAAAAAGAGAGATCCTGGATTCAAATAAAAATTTGATAATCCCTATGGCAAATGTGAAATCTATTTTGCTTTAATATGCATGTTTATTGCAAAAGTTATATTTCATTCTTTTTTTTATTGGGAAAGGAGTGATTATTTTTATTCATTTAAAATGAAAGGAAATAAAAATAAATCACAAAAAGCTCCCACTGACAATGAGACTCTCCTTATCAAAGAGAGAGTTGGGAGTAACTGCACATAATGGGCAACAAATAACTTCACAAACAAAGTAATGGCTACAACTTCAGCAAATAAGAAATATTTAGTTACTAATGTAAGAATCTTGTCCAAATTAACTAGTTCAATATGGTCAGGCTACACTTGTTAAAGCAAAGATAAAAATTCACATGAGGTTAGAAATAATATGGGGATCTTCTTTAATATTAGACAGTCATTAATGTTTCTTCCAAATTTGAAATTCTGCCACTAAAGATGAGAGGAGACATGTGATGCTACATTAAATGGAGCATTATAAACAAGATGACAGTGCTGGAAAATGAAAAGTGGGATAAAATAATACATATCATGTCAGATTATTGCAATATTCTAAATAAGTTCTTATGTAAATCAATCAACACAACAAAGAAATCAAGTCCTAGAAATCATTTTGTCCAGCAAACAGCTGATCTCCTTGTTAAGTGATAAGATAGCGCAAAGACAGCACTGGTATAGAATATAAATTAGTTTGTAGAATTGTATAGAGAAGGCTAGTATAGAGAAAGACAACTGGTAATACAGACTCAAAAACAGCCACAAACAGTGAAAACAAAATAAAAGTTTACAGAAAGCTTGGTAAGGGACAATGCAGTACAATTGTCTCAAGGGCATTGAAGGATTTGAAGTGAAGAGTAAGAAATAGACTGAAAATGTAAAAAATATACATGTGTCAAAATTTGTATAACAAACTTTATTTGTTATTAAAGGTAATAATGCCATTACAATTCAATGCTAACTTGACAATCTTAGTAGAAATAGAATGACAGAAAATGAATATGGGAAAAGTAGCTGGATAAAATCGAATACATAATAAGAAGGTCTGTACTAAAGGCAATATCCAATTTTCAAAGAATTGAGGAACTGATTCCCAAAGTATCTGAAAGGGAGGAGGAGATGAAAGTTGTGGGGGAAAAATGAATCTAATTCTCTCCATTATCCCTGCAATAAGTAACCAGAAGAATGTGAATAACTATTGATCCATGTGCCTACTGTCTTATCATCAAATTTAAAAATGTGAATTTCTATTTTATTTTGTGAAAATAAACAACACATGAATGGCTTCCTCCTGCCCAGGTGTCTCTCAAGAACACATCAGAATCATACCAGGAACCTTGATATATTTAACAACAAACATAACTTTGTTTGATGACCTTTTGATGAATGAGATCAAACAAGCATTAAAATAAGGTTGCTGTGTTCACCAAAAAATGTTGCCTGTGTTATGGGGAAGTCTCAACTATTGTAAAAGCCTTCCAATTCATCTCCCTGCTAGAAGTCTGGATAAGACATGTGCAAGATGAGGAGGGAATGTTATCCTTTTCATTTAATAAGCGACTACCTTGATGAATTACAAAATTCATTGACACTTTGAAAGTTCTATCAAAAAAAAATTAACACAGAAAAACAACATACATATATTGTTGCTTCGCAGGATAAACTTCAGATTTTTGAAAAAGTCATTAGTTAAAGCCATAACAAAGCAACAGAAGTAGATTTAACAATTATGAAAAGGACAAGAGTGTCAGATAATAACCATCACAACAAAAATAACACCAGATAACTATCATTTACCTAGCAATTTAAGTCATTTGATCTTTACAAGAACCCTGGAAGGCAAATGTGATTCTCCTTAATTTGCAGATAAGGAAATAGATCAAGAGGTTAAATGGCTTTGTGAGGCCATGGATCGAATAAATGTCTGATGCAGGCTTCAAACTAAAATTTTCACAAGACCTAGCTCAGGCCTTTAATTTCTGTGTCACCTGACTGACAGATAAATGAGATGTGACTATTCATATATTCAGACAATGAACAGATACAACATTTACTAAGCTCTTGGGGTACAAATAGAAAAGTAACCATCTTTGCTTCTCTGTGTCTCTCTCCTTCTTTTCTGTCTCTCTATGTCTTTATGTCTCTATTTTCTATCTCTTTTTCTCTGTCTCTGTATCTTTTCTTCCTGCCCCCCCAACCATGTACACATTTATACCTTAATGTGAGAGATATAACAAATGGAAAATTGCCACTACAAATGAGATAGAAAAGTCCCATGTGAAAGACATGGAAATGTTCTAATACCACAGAGTACATGGAGAGGATTTACTGTATCAGCAGCATGTCACCTCTATTCTATTAGAATAGGGGTGACAATTTATCTGGAAAAGTACCAGCAATGTTGTGGCCAGCCACAATTCACCTCAAACTGAAGTTTAGTTTTTCCCTAAGTAAAGCATAGATGACTTGGGGTTAGCTTCGGAGAATTCAAGCAAAGTGGTAGTCAAGGCTAGTCTGGGTTATGGAATACCTCGACAATGTCCCCTTCCTGGAGAGAAAAGGCTGGGAGGCATCCTTGATGGTCCTCTGAGTGTCGTGGGGCGGAGAATTGTTTCCATCCTAATTCCATTACGCCTACTTCTCTTACATGGATACTGTATTAATAAGGCAGGAGTTGGTGGGGGGAGGGCAATGCGAAGCATCAAATCCTGTTGCTTCTGCATCTTGGGCAAGTTTGTTCATTAAGCTTTGTGGAAGGGCTGAAGGCTCTTGCTTGTTTCCTCTGTGAATGGGCCATTCGAGTGTGTGGGAATGTTTTCACAGCACCGTGCCTCTCCTGCTCTCTTCCATAAACCCAGTTACCTCACGTGTCTCCTCATATTAGCGCCATCAGTCCACAAAGCGAGCTCTCATGAATGGGGCTGATGTCAGCAGTTCCTGAATAGCCTGTGGAGGGGCATCTGCCCCCTCACCCTCATTCCTGGGGAGGGGATAAAGTCACTAGGGAGATAGTCAATCCACGGCTGCCTATCACTTAAGCAGTTCGAGAAATGAAAAGAAGGAAGAGAGGAAAGGGGGAAAGGGAAAGGAAAAAGGAAAGGGAAGAGAAAGAAAAGGAAGGGAAGGGAAGGGAATGGAATGGAAAGGAAGGGAAGAGAAGGTAAATGAAGGGAAGGGAAAGGAAGAAATAGAAAGAGGAAGAAGAGAAAAAGAGGAAGGAAAAGAGAAACAGAAAGAAAGAGAAAGAAAAGGAAGAGAGAAAAGAGACAAAAAGAAACAGACCTATTTTAATGAAGAAAAAGGAAGAAAGAAAAATAAAGGAAGAAAGTGAAACAGAGAAAAGGTAATAAAAAGAGATAGAAGGAAGGAAGGAACAAAGAAGAAAGAAAGAAAAGGAAGGAAGGAATGGAATGGAAAGGAAGGGAAGGGAAGGGAAGGGAAGGGAAAGGAAGAAATAGAAAGAGGAAGAAGAGAAAAAGAGGAAGGAAAAGAGAAACAGAAAGAAAGAGAAAGAAAAGGAAGGGAAGAGAGAGGGAGGAAGAAATGAAGGAAGAAAAAAAATGGGCTCTAAAATTCATTTTATATAGTGGACAATGTCTGTATTGGTCAGGCCATTTTTCATCAATTCTCAGGAACACTTGAAAAATGGCCTGCCTTGTAATGAGATGTTGACACTGTCCCTTTATTTCAACATCACCCAAGTATTCAAAACAAATGGTAAGTACCATAATACATTCAGAATTTGTTTATGAACTTTAACTTAAAGGCTGAAAATTAAACTGAGGGGAAAACATGGTGATTAGGAAACATGATTTACATTGAGAACCCCCCCCCCAAAAAAAAATAATGCAATCCTTTTGGACATCCAATTTATCTTGGTAATATATAAATATTACACTCCTGGCAAGAGATTGAAAGACTCTATTATGTTAGGGGTGATTGCAGTCCCTCAGAAGCATTTGCATAAAAACACTGCTGGCCAGTGGTAAATCTGCCTCTCTGGGCAGTTTGTCTTTAGAAAGAAGAGCCTACATGACTAAATAGAATTAAAGCCCAGTAATCATCATGCTGAAACTCTTTCGTGCCAGTTAAAATATAGGATAGGAGTCTCAAAACTGGGGCCTTGCCAAGGGTCCCTAGAAACCTGCTGAGCTCAGGGCTCTCTGCCCACCATGAATGCTTCTGAACTGGCTCAGAACAGTGGGTGTCTTCAAGGCCAGTTTGCCCATTATGCAGGAATGCAGGACTGCTTTCAGGAACAGAGACAAGAGCAGAATGGTCTCAAATACTGAAGACCTGCTTGATGCCCTCATTGCCTGCAGGTTGTTCAATGATGAACAGTTTTTTGGTTCTTCAACTCTTTCCTTGGAAGAAAGGCCAGCATAGGAAAAGGCTGAATATCCTCATTTTTCACTTTTCCTGCCTTTTCGCAGACACACACCATTACTTAATGGGCTTTCAGTGATTGGGTTAATCAAGCAGCACTCAGACAACACACCTGGATTGTCACATTCTGTCCGGATTCTGGCCTTTTCTGTAGGCCATTGGATAATTTTATTTTCATGGCCATATGGCCACAGAAAGGAATTCTATTACTATCTTGGGTTACCAAACAGAATTAATGTTGACATAACTAGTTTTATTTGGATGAAATTTTAAAATTAATGTCATTTGTAAATGCGTATATGAAATACAATCTCCTTTGTCCTACGTCACTTATGAAGTTAGTGGAGAAATTCATCCCTTGCATGAAATCATTTAGAAGGTGGAACTCATCACCTAACTGTATATGAGACTTCTCCAATTGTATTCCCCTCGTGATTCTTATTAATCATGTACTGACAAGTTTCCAAGGAGCTAGGATAATAAAGAAAGAGAAAAAGAAAGAAAGAAAAAAAAGGACAAGACCCTGTCCACAGGCATGTTGGGAAGGATGCAGACAAAAGGGTCTCTGTGAAAAATTTCAAGACCATGTCATTTTCTCTTTACAAAAGCACCACATTGATATTAATCGGTTGTTTTAGTTTGGAAATTTTCATGACGAATAGCAATGTGAAAAGCAAAAATGGAACATTCAAATTACCCTCATCTTTAACCATTCTTGAGAACATAAGAGATATCCAAATACCATCTTTCCATCATTGGGAACCCAAAAGCTTCATCTCTTCTTTCACAGAATCACTGTGGGGGGAGAGGCCCCAATTCTGGTTTATTGGAAGCCTGACTGACATCATGGGGTCTCTTTCCCTCCTTTAAAAAATAAATAGGAGACATATTCTTTTCACAGTTTAAAATACTATTGCATTGATCTTGTTGGTGAACAGAAAAAGTATTCCTTTAAGCTGTGTTCCTTTAAAAGTTATTTGTTTAAAAGGGCTCCACTGTCTTGGTCTTATACCCCTTCACCCAACAGAACAAAAGCAGTTCTATGAAAGAAGTCTAAACTTGGACAAATTGTAAAAAAAGCAAAGTTCCTCTCTGTTTTTATCAAATTTGATTGCTGCAGCTGTTCCCAGTTTCTGTATTTTAAAAATAGCCTTATTCAGTCCCTTGTTGGCTAAAGGCCAGAGTACCATTAGAACATGCTGTACGGAAAACCTCTATTCAGTCACAGAAACAGAAATATATTTAAGATCAGTGGGGGTCATCTGCAGCAAACACTTGTAGGGGAAAATAGAATCTTAATGTGCTTGGACTGATCCCTACTCTTAACAGATATTTAGAAACTCTTCAATGGATGTACTTCTCCATTTTGTTTTGTTTTGTTTTGTTTTGTTTCTCTCAGATCACTAGGGAAAACAGATACAAATGGGAAATGAAGGACAAATAATTTGAAATTTAAAAGGGTCTAATTTTCAGCTAAATTTTCTATGGCCTTGACACATTCCAAAAGGCACCCCCACCCCCAACTAATGGTTTATATTCTTTTGATCATAACAATCCATTTAGTTACTAAATTCTTGTGACAAATGAGAAAATATTAGTAGAAAACATTAAAGTAGGTCATGACTTTTCTTTGTATAGATCCACAATATAAGAGAAAGGGATTATGCAGCTCAAAGAAGAGGTTTCACTTTGACGATTGTCCAATTAGACTTCTTCCCAAAAGTACTTTCCCTAAGCCATTCAGTTCCTACTCAGCTGCTAAAGTGATATTCCAAAACATTTGACCATATCACCTTGTCTACTCAATATAATCCATGGTTCCCTAGTACCACTAGGATCAAATGTTTACTTTTCTATTCAATATTTAAAGCTTTTTTGGAATCTTGCTATGAACTATCTGTTAGGTCTTTTGGTGATAACTTTCCTCAACAACATATTTCACAGTCCAGCCCTAAAAGCTTCCTCGCTGTTCCTTACACATAATGCACCACCAGGGCTTGTCCTCCATTTCTGAAACACTCAGTTTTTCATTCTAAATTATCATTTTTAGAATCCCTGGCTCCCTTTGGGATTCTGTTCAAGTGTTATCTGCATGAAGCTTTTGTTGGCTCCCATCGATGCTAGAGTATTTCTTTTTACAGCTACCTTCCATCAACTATGTTTATTTTGTATAGTCTGATCCATTTATATGTAGGCTTCCCTATTAGAATATAATCCCTTTGAATGCAAAGACTGATTTTGTTTTTGTTTTAACATGGCTACTAGCATAAAGCAAATGGTGAATGGGTTTTTATTTATTGATGAATGCTTTGAACTGTTGAGAACTTTGTGAATAGTCACTCTTTCAACCAATATGTTGGTTCTCCTACTTTGCTAGCAGGAAGTGTTGGTAAGCATGACATTTCTGCTCTTATGCAAATCACTGGTAATACCCCTGGAGCACTACAGTAAAAAAAAAAAAAAAATTCTTCCAAGCTTATATGAAACCATTAACCCTCAGTTTACCTATTCACCTGGGTCATGATCCAACTAATTAATAGTTTCCAGGAAAATTAGCTCCAAAGTTTCTCTAAGAGCAGAACAAACCTTGTCAGATTCTCAAGAACTAAGATTTGCATAAACCATCACTATTATAGTCTCTAGATGTACCTTTCTGGCATTTTTTTTAAAAAAAGGGGAAAATCACCTTCAGTCTTTCAATAGTTAAATACTTAAATTTTGTCTGTTCTATTTATTTGTTCTATTATTTATGAATTTATTAATTTATACAGTGTTAAGATTCTAGGCTTACTCTTTGTGATCAGAATTCACTTGACTTCCCTTCAAAATGTTAGTAGAATTATGATCAAATTGATAGGAGTGCTTTATCTAGTAGTGTAGAGAAGAACTCATGCATTTCTACTCCTTCAGTGCTATTCCCAGATAGATCCCCAAAAGAGCCTCCCCACGGCTTCTCAATGACTTTGAAAGCCTTTCCTGACCTTTTCAGTCACCTTTTCAGTATTCCTACATTTCACTCCTCTTCATAGACTCAGCAATCCAGTGACATTGACCTTCTGCTCACTCTTCATGGAAGATCTTTTGTCTCTAGATCCTGGACCTTTGCATTGGCTGGAATTTCCCCCTTCCTTTAATTCTATCTCTTAGCTTCCCTAGCTTACTTCAAATTCCAGCTAAAATTTTGCTTTATAAAGGAAGTCATTCCAAAGTACTCTTTATGCTAGTCCCCTCCCTCTGTAATTTTCTCCATCTTATCCTCTATGTATTTTGTGCCTAGCTGTCAATAGACTGCTAGATCCTTGAGTATAGGGACTATCTTTTGACTCACCTTGAATTTCTAATGCTTACCTCAGTATATGGCAATATATGGCACATAGTAGGCATTTCCTAAACTCTTGTGGATGGACAGATTAATTTGCTTCTTTCTATCTTTCCACTGTGTGAGCATTAATGTAGTTTTGCTGGGGGCCTGCTCATCTATTTTCTCTAGCTGCTCGGCAAGACTGTCTCCTTTTCTTTTTGATAATATCTCTTTTTTTTTCCTGTTGTTTGATCTGCACAATTCTCAAACATGTTGATCTCTTTTCCACCCCAGCTCCAATCCCTCTCTTTGTCCTTCAGGGCATCATAAATTTTAAATCCTCCGACTGGTTTCCCATACTTTGCTTTATTTCTGTCTTTGTATCTCTAGTAACTACCCCAACACTCCACACAAAAGAGGACTTAATAAATGCTTGTTGATTATTTCAAAGTCATATAGAGTCATCAGAAAACAAATATTGATTTCAAAAAGATCATAAAAAGATGGGCTCTAATTTCAGAGACAAATTTTTAATCAACAAAAGAATTGCAAAATTTCCCAATGGCACACGTCTCCTTTCTCCTATATAGACCTGTTCAATTGTTGATTTGTGCCACTGTGTGGAATCTGTTCAAGATGTGTATGTGTGTGTGTGTGTGTGTGTGTGTGTATGTGTGTACTGAAGAATAAGATGTGAGCTCTCATAATCAAATGCAATAACATATATGTAAGCATACTTAATCTACTTCATTTTACCTGTAAAAATTGTTAAAGAAACTTTTAAATAATTTCTACTGATCCATGTAGCCCAGCTGAAAAGCTTTAAAAAATTACACTTCTTCATGCAATCAACATCATGACATGAGTAAAAAAGGGGGGAAAAAGTAGCCAGTGGAACTTGTCATCTAAAAGGAATCTCTCTTCTATCTAAACCCTGCAGTGGATAGCTTCCATGAAAGTGGCAACTCCCATTACTGAACAAATTTCCTTTCTTTATGCCTTTTTTGATATCGATAATGATTATCATCCAATAATATTGCCTTTGTATCTTTCAAAGTATCTTGGATGATTTTAATGAAGCCTTTAAGTTTGTATCTTGTTCTGTGGAATAAAATTCTCCACTTTCTTCCCCCACCATTTTTTGCAAGGCACTTGGGGTTGACTTGCCCAGGATCACACAGCTAATTAGTGTTGTGTCTGAGATTGGAGCAGTGCTCTATCCATTGTGCCCTCTTGTTTCCCCATCAAATAAGAAGCAGAGTGAGGTTTTGAATTCTCTGGATAATTCAATCATTTGTGTGATTATATAAACTCTTGTTTGAAAAATATCTTTTCCAAAAAAAAAAAATCTATTTCCTTCTACCTTCATGACCTCAGTGTGTGTACAGATTATCACTGCAAATATTCCAAAGAAACTGAACAATAGAAACATAGGTCACTAGTTACTAGGATGTTCTCAACTACATTCTTTTGGATTATTTTGTGGGCTTTACCAAGCTCTTGGTATCCTCACCTCCTTCAGTTATCCTGAGACTGACCTCTCAACACACTCAATTTTTATTCTTTCTAGGACATATTGTGTATGTGGGCTAATACAGTATCATTTTCCATATTTGTTGTTTTAGTGCCATGTCAACATCCTCAGGTCACACATTAGGTCTTGGGATGTGAGAGTCCAAAAGTTATGGCTCTACCATCATTACCTGCAAAAGAAGTTTGTTATGGCACTCTTGAAGATTCTTTTTTTCATTCTTTATATTTGCTATCTACCCAATTTCCCTTCACAATTTTTTTGATAATTCAGCCTAACTTGTTCTTTTTGAAAAAAATTAATTTTTAAACGTATTATGAAATGGCTGATCAAAAAATACATAAAAAGTAACAAAGAGGAAGATTAACTTAGAAAGTATGAGCTTCTGTCACAGAAAGCTTTTCAATGCCTGATAACTTTAACACAATAGTGACAAAATTAGGGTTTTTTGTATCTTTAGCTGAACTTTTTAGTTTTTGTTTGTGCATTTTGAAGTTTCCTTATTTCATCTATTCTTCTTTCCCTTCTCTTTCCTTTTTCCTTTCCTCCTATTTATAAGGCATTTTATACAATGCCTAATATAGAGTGAGCACTATATAAAAGGTAGTTGTTATAATAATAATAGTAGCTATTATTGTTGCTGCTATTCTTGTTATTAGGTTTTGCTAACATCTAGTGCTTTCTGCTTTTTCTTGAATATATATATATGTATATATATATATACATATATATGTGTGTGTATATATATATATATACTTCTTTTTTTTTTTCATTTTTACTCCTGAACTACATTTTTCATCATTTTGAACCATGACCATTTTGACATTGAAGTCACTGGGTATCAGAACTGATCATATTTGAAAAACCTTAAAGAGTTCTTCACAGTTTTTGAGTCTCCTGATCTTCTGCCACAGATCTTGACATGGAAGTGAAGATCATTGTCATCCATGACATTGTACAAGTGGTTATTATCAATACTGCAGTATTTGACCAAGATTCACAGAAGACTTTTTAAATTTGTTTTGAGACAAAACCACTGCTTTAGATACAGCTTTAAGATATTCTTCTGAACCCCATTCTCCCATTTTGCTGTGACTCCTTGAACCTTCTGGTTTCTTTTATAGTGAGAAGGCCCAGGTTGACATGGTGAGGTCCTTCCATTAATTCTGGTCACTCATCAATTATATTTTCAGTGCCAAAATCAATGCAAATTTTTATAGATGTCTTACTACAGAGCCTCCTGGAAAGATGTATGATCAGTTAAAAAAAGAGATTAATCCAAGAATCCCCATGGAGACAAATCAATGGATTAAGAATCCTTTGGGTCCAAAATATGACTTAAAGTAGGATGGAGAGCCTATCCAATAAACCCAGCAACACATATGCTGCAGATAAATAAGAAACTGGCCAAAAATTGACCAGAAGGAAGAAAATGGTATTAATTTGGGGAAATATACAATATTTCCCATAATCCCCAGATACTTCTTAACTCTACAAATACTCTTAGCTTTTTAATACCCAATTTTTTTTTCAAATATTACTCCTTACTTGGGATCATGGAATATTGCAGTCATCATAGAATCAGAAATTGTGGGTCTCCAAAAGGTAATAGTAGCACATGGTAGCCATCAGTAGGCTATAATTTATTGTCAATAATGCCTGACATTAAAGAAATAGCAAAAAAACCCAAACAAACAAACAAAAAAAAACAATGATATATCCATTGTCTATAAAAAATGCCCTGGGCTCCTTTCTCCTTAGAAGCCCTTTCCTTCACATTCCCATCCTATGTCTTTCTTCCCTCTCATGGATAAACTTCTTAAGAGTTGTGTCCCCTCCCAGCATGCATTTCTGCACCCCTTACTCTCATCTTCACTCTTTGTAATTTGCTATCCTATCACTCCCTCCTCTTTGCTGAAACTGCTTTCTCCAAGATAACAACTGATTTTCGATCTGAGATTTAATTAATAAGTGTAACTCCCAGTGGACAAGATCCTTTACCAACATAGCTCAATGCTGTCTCTTCCACTCATTTTCTCAGAGCCTTGCCTAGATATAAGTCTCAAGCTTGGACCTACCTGAAAATTATCCATCTTCCACCAGATTATAATATATTTGGAAAATATTTAACAAGTTACTTAAAATATAACATAACAGATAAAGCTAATTTGTGATTTTCAAAGTCAATATAAAGCAACTAGCTCATACAGGGGCAACTAGGTGGTATACTGGATCAACCACTGATTTTAGATTCAGGAAAACCTAAATTCATTTCTAGCTTTAGACTTTTACTATCTGGGACACCCTGGATAGATCACTCAATCTTATCTGCCTCAGTTTCCTTATTTGTAAAAAGAGCAGGAGAAAGAAATGGCAAATCACTCCAGTATCTTTGCTAAGAAATTCCAAATTGGGTCATGAAGAGTTGGATATAATGCTCTTCTAAAGATCTATTTCTATTTCATTTTGACACCACTGGCCTAGAATAATGGAAAGACAGATAACTCAGCCAATCATATGCCCATCATGCATCAGAGGCAGGTCTTATACTAAAGTCTTCTTGGTCTTGGGGGTCAGTATGCAATCTCCCGAGCCATGCCAGGTTGCCTTCTGTGACAAAGGCACTTGTGGCATAAAATGATTAAATTTAATCTTCTCTTGGATCCTCAATGACTAATACAGTGCCTGGCACATAGCGAACTCTTCACAAATGATTGTTTATTGACCATTGCCCATAGTTACACAGCTAGCAGCTATTGGATGTGAGAGTTGGAATAATGTCTCTGATATTCTCAAAGCCAGAGGTCCTTTCACAAACATACCCTGCTAAAGACTCTGCAGTGATTAAAAAGACGGATATGGAAGGAACTTTAAGGAAGTGATCACAATGGTGTGTGTGTGTGTGTGTGTGTGTGTGTGTGTGTGTGTGTGTGTGTGTGTATGAAGGACATAACAGTGAAAGACTCTGGGAGCCCAAGCCCAGAAAGGTTGGAGGAAACTCAGAAGAGCAAAATGTCCCTTAAACATAGAAATGATCAATATTTCCCCTAGTTCCTTCTCTAATTGTATAATGGAAAAAGAGAGGGAAAGAGACAACTTCAGGAAAACACAGCCCTAGAGGAAGAAATCTAGGTAAATACAATTTCTTTTCTTGGACCTTGTTTTGAAATTTGTTGTTGTGGATTTTCTGGGGAGTCCAACCACATGTCATATGTGAAACTCTGACTCAGGGATATTATGTTCCTGAGGAACTAAGGGCTGATCCACTTCCTCCTCACAGCCCAGTTCTGTTTTGAATCACAAGACAGCATCATAGTAAACTCACTTCTTCAATAGCTGACACCTCCCCTCCCCCTTAAAGGGCTTCACTGAATCATCAGCCACTAACAGGAGGAGAGTTTGTAGAAACCAAAGGGGAGATTCTTGCTGGAAGGATGGAAAACCTGCCTTATCCAGAGTGCCCAGGAGCAGCCCATCCCTTATTTGTTGAGTGCTGATAGTACAAATGGAGGGGTACTTTTCTTTTTAAAGCTTGTGGGGTACCATATTTTATCTACATTGTTGACAGAGTTGGCATTAAAATGCTCTTGCCACATTCTGCGAGAAGGCTGCCCCCAGCCTCCAAATTAATCTCAAATCACATGTTTGAATAAATTCCATATTATGGGCTCTATACAAGGAGATAAGACTGTAAAACCAAGGGACGAGAGACCCATCTTCCTTCCTGCCAGCCCCGTAGAGGCTTTTTCCTTATTTTCTCTTTCTGGCTCCTTTTTCATAGCTCCTTTCTCTGGGGAGAACTCTTCAGTCTTGATCCTCTTCCTCTGGCTTTATATGACTAGTGGCTACTCCAATTTCTCTACTTATTGAGTGACCCCTTTTTATCTCCCATCTCTGGCACTTTGCAAAGGCTTCTCACCCTATGTGGTATAAGAATTCCTTACTTCCTTCAAAGCTTTTCTCAAGTCCCCTCTCCTACCCAAAGCTTTTCCTGATTCTTAGGTTATGGAAAGATTCTTTCCCCCAAATTTCTTTATGTTGACTCTGGATGCAACTTGTATCTATTCATGTATATGATGTGGATAGGAAGAAAAGCTGCTTGTTAGCATGTATTATTTCAAATTGTTCTCTGCATCTTCAGCACTTAACCCAGTATTTAAGATATTGTTATTTTTTAAACACTTTTCAATCTTCATGGCTCTATTTCATGTTTCTTTGGCAAAGATATTGAGGTGATTTGCCATTTCTTTTCCAACTCATTTTACAGATAAGGAAATTAAGGCACAAACAGTTAATTAAGTGACTTGCCCAGGGTCATATAGTTGGTCAGTGTCTGAGAACAGATTGGACCATAGGAAGATGAATTATCCTGATTTTAACCTTAGCACTCTAAAACAACCAGCTGCTCCAGGTATGGTATATGAATAATGCTTAATAAAGGCTGATTATTTATCTCCTTTTCCCATTAGAATATGATCCCCTTGTAGCCAGAGATTGTTTTGTTTGTGTGTTTGGTTTCTGTTTGCTTTTTGCCTTTATGTGCCCTTGGGTCTAACACACTGATGGGTACATCACAGATGCTTAAAAATACTTATTGAATTACAATCAATAACTTGCTGAGATAGTATCAGATAGTGTAAGAGTTTGGAGGAATCTTGGGGACCATCTCTTCCAATTTCTTCATTGTACAAATAAAGGGCCACAGAAATCCAGAAATTGACTGAGAGCATAATGAGGTGAAAGTAGCATTTGATAAAAAAAAATAAATTAAAAAACCTGGCTTCCTCTTCCCCCCAGCCCATGATTTACAGAATGCTCTTAATGGTGTGGCCATGAGTATGACTGGGTGAGATTCATTCAGGAGCTCCCAGCATTTGCAAGCTTTTTGGCTGCCACACCTGATCCTTCTCCAGCCTCACCATGAACAGAAAGGAATACTCATGTCTGCTTGATATTCCCAGAATCACAATTGTAATTCATTCCCAAAACTTCCCGATGTCAGTTTAAATGGCCCAAATAAATCGGGAACTACCTTGTAACAGTAAGGTAAATGTATGCTCTAACTCTGTTAATCTTAAACAATTCTTTCATCAATGACTTTGTAATAAGCTTCTAATTTTAAAGCAGAGAACAAGTTAACCAGGTACTTAGCCTGCCATTATATGATGCTAATCATACAATCACATTGTCAGTTATTGGGATTATTTCCTGATTCCTGAATCCCATTAAGTGATCATTTATTTCTTCAGATAAGGCTCCAAGTGAAAGGCACTTACTTCTTACACACTTTTTTTTCAGCATGTGTTGCAAGTTTATTTTAATGCTGAAGAAGCATATTATGATGAAGGCAGAATCCTGCCCAATTTAAACTGTTCCAAGTTATTTTCATACATTCACTCATGTAATACTGTAAGATTTACATTAAAATGAACTCTCTCTTTGACAATTAAGTGATTCAGGCAACGTTAAGAAAAAGGTGCAAATGTGTACAACGTGAAAAATCAACAGATGTGGGAATACTCTGCTGGAGGGTCCGTATTAAAAAGAACAGCAGTTAAAAGGGGGGAAGGGAAGAAAATCGGTGGCCAGAGAAGGAGGAAGAAAAAAACAGACATGGCCAGAAAAAGAGGCTGACAAAGAAAAGAGAGGCAGATAAGAGAGACATGAGGAAAGAGAGGAAACAACATCAGAGAATGAATACTTTGGTACTTCTGGGTGTTTTTAATTTCCAAGTGAAAGGACATAGAGAAAAATGAAATGTATATCCTTACAAACAATGTTCATTTTATGAGCTAATCATAGACAATAACAACGAAATGTATATATTTTTTGAAGTCACTTATCTGGCTATATAAAAACCAGTTTCTTCCTATTATTCCCCTTTTCAATAAGGGGTAGAAGTGCTATATAAACCAAGCCTCAGAGCAGGGACAAGTAGACAAACTAGCCAATTCCTTATTTCTGGTCAATCAGGGTAAAGTGAGTTAAAAGAAAGTCTCTAATATGTGTCTCTGGTCAAGCAACATTTTGTTCCTTCTGCTATAGGTCCTCTTCAATAATACGAGATAATATCTAAACTTGGAAGGGTATCAGACATCATCTAGTCCAAAGCCCTCATTGAACATTGACGCAATGATGCCCAAGGAAAGTCAGTAGATTGATTGCTCAAGACTGCCTGTGGTAGATTAAGAGGCATTGAGATCCCAATAAATAAACTCTGCTTGCTCTTTATTAGTCTAGTGATCTTTGCTTGGATTGAAATCTCTTTTCCACTTGCCATTAACCCACCATTTTGGCCTTATAATCCATGCCGACCCCATTTTAGCCAAGCTGGTTTTCTTACTGTTCTTCATATCAGACACTCTCTCTGCCACCCCCCTCCAGCTACTATCTACCTCACTCCATGCCTTGAATTCATGCCCTCCCTACTTCTGGTTCTTAGAATCCCTGGCTTCCTTGTAGGCTTAGCTCTATAGCCACCTTTGACAGGAACTTCTCTGTTCCTCAAAGTGGAGAGTGCCTTCCCCCAAAGCGATCTTAGGTTGGTTTTGTATGTGCCCTTGTGTGCATATCACCTCTCCTGGTTATCCTGGATTCTTGGAGACCTAGGACCCAGCCTTTTGTTCTTTGTAACCCAAGGGTTATCAGATATTTAAATGCTTGATAAGGGCTGATTATAGACAAGATACTGATCCAGATGATCCAGATGAAAAATCCTATAATTCCTACTTGAAGGAGCCTTGGACCTTCTAGGAAGCACCTCAGATCTTCTCCCCCTGGAGCCTCATCCCCCTGGGGTATACCCCTGTCTACTCTGGCTGACTTCTTCCATTGGTGATATTTTATGGAGGGGCCAAGGCCAGCTAACTTTCCTCTTCCTCCCGATGATGCCTTGATTCTGGATTTTGGGTCATTCCTTAGTTGCCTTTCACCCCATAATGTCCCTCAGACCCTTGGTCTTAACGCCCTAAAACATCCTTCTGCCACACCAGGGGCCTTTCTCCAGTTGAAGACTTCCTTCTAGGGCATCCATTTTGGGAAGCCATGCAGGTTGGCCAGACTTCCTTTTCCTCCTTCCTCCCACCCATGTCTTTTCCTTCTCCTTTTTTTTAGCTCCCTCAGTTAGGATGTTAGTTCTTATAGAGCTGGGGCAGTCTTTCTTTCTGCTTGTATGTGAATCTGTGCAAAGCAAACAGGAAGTATTTAATAAATGTCTGTTGCCTAGTTCCTTTGTTTCCTTCCAGAAAATCTGAACTCTAATAGGGGTGATGACATGCACAGAAATAAGTGTTATACAGGACAAGATGATACATTTAAAAAAGAGTCTCAAACAAAGTGCTCTACTAAGAGGAAGAGTGAGAGCTGGGCTGCGGGGACAGGAACCCACCTGGCAGATGTCTCTGGGAATGGGTAAGGTGGGTGGGATGCACAACAGTGGGAACTGGCAGGGCAGGACTTGGGATTTCAGGAATCCAGTGTGACCATAATTAAGAAGAAGGGAAATAAGGCTACATCTCTGGGTCCCTGGTGAGAAGCCTTCCTTACCAGGGACTGACATCCAGACTTGATCTCTGGTCAAATCTATAATAGAAAAAGGGCTGAATGTAACCTTGGATGATGGGTTCAGATCTTGGCTTTTGTACTTACAAATGCAAGATCAACTATGGGGAACACAGAGCACGGAGCCTCATCAGGAAAATGCATCTTCTTGGGTCAAAATGTGGCCTCAGACAATTACTAGCTGTGTGACCCTGAGTAAGTCACTTTATCCTATTTGCCTCAGTTTCTTCATGGGTAAAATAAGCTAGATAAGAAATCCACACATACACATGGGGGTTTAAGTTAATCGGCCCTCCCAGTGGACCCTATTTATGAAAAATATGAAACTGGAAAAATCCTAAAGAGGCAGATCCCTTAATAAGGGAAGAAGATAATCAGCCATGATTGCACTTTGGAATTCTGCCAAGTTAAACGGTGTCTACATATAGTGCTTTTGTGGGAGAGAACCATTCTGTGTTAGAGTAAGAGGCAGGCTCTGACATCAGGACAGGCATTGGGGTGCTCGCTAAGGAGCAGCCTGGCCCCTAGCACACCTGTGTATGAGAGGCAGAAATGAGGATGAACAATAGGGGCACGGTCATAAACACAGCTAGCCAGGTTTGCTCCTTTTATGGAGGAAGATACTGAGGCTTTCCCTGACACACACGGAGGATTTCCAGCCAGGTCCTCTGAACCCAGACCCTAGTCATTTCCCCATATTCCAGTCTTAATGTGACAGTAGCAATTGGTCTGGGGAAAAAAGGGTTGAGGATTCTAGTGGGGTGAAACCTCATTGTGAATCTACTGTGTAATGTGGACATCCTGATTTTGGCCTGAATTTAAATAGTTAAGAAAAATGGATGAATAGATAGGTGGGTAGGTAGGTAGATAGGTAAGTATGTAGGTAGGTAGGTAGGTAGGTAGATAGGTAAATAGACAGACAGCTAGATAAAGATATGGATGCATGAGTGGATGGGTGAATAAATAGGGAGGTAGGATAGAGAGATGGCTGGATAGATAGGGAGATAAATTAGCTAGAATAGAGATATGGATGGATGGATGGATGGGTGGATGGATGGATATAAATAGATAGGTAGGTAGGTAGGTAGATAAGATAGAGAGAGAAATGAATAAATGGATAGATGGATAGATAAATGGGTGGATAGACAGATGGATAGATAGGTAAACAGACAGGCAGACAGAAATAAGCAGGGGCAGTTTTACTTTTGTATTAATATTGTTCAAGTTTAGCTTCAGTGCTTGATTCATAGCAAGCCTTAGTAAGTGTATCACTCATTCTACCAGTCATTAAATGTTTACTCAGTGCTAGGCACTTTGGCTAAATTCTGCAGATACAAATACACCCATACAAGTAAACCAGTCTTGCCAGCAAAGAGCTTACATTCTATTGGAAGGAAGAGGACACACTCAGGAAAAGGAGGCGATGATTGGGAGAGGGCACGCTTCCATTGGCCTGGAGGTGATGTGGAGACTTGATTCTAGGCAAGAAAAGGTGAAAATTCACTAACCTGAACCAGAGCCCAGTCGGAGAGTTCAAGACTGATGTGGGACAGGAGAAGAGAAAAATGGCTGGAATGGAGGGAGCAAGATGAGGAGATGACTATGATGATGATAACTGTGGCAACAACCACAATGGGCTTTACAGTGGCATAATATTGGCAAATAAAGAGACAATAGGATTGTTCTTCTCCCTCTTTTCAGGCCAGGTCTGGAACACTGTGTGCAGGTGATTTCCAAAAAAAAAAAAAAAAGATGGAATACTATTAATCTCTACTACCTGTGTGGGTGTAGAGGGACCCTGGGACATAGGTTGGTTTATCAATACTGAGAAGGCAGTGTGTGTGTGTGTGTGTGTGTGTGTGTGTACAAAAAGAGGCTAGTGAACCCCACAATGCTTAGTATGCTCTTTGGCACACAGTGAGTGCTCATCGCCTCCTTCTTTCACTCCCACAATGCAAAAAAAATGCAAATCCCTTTTTGGGGGTCCCAGACATGCACCATAAACTACTTTAATATTTTGCCTTTTATTCCCAAACATCTTTAGTTCTTAATTTATTTTATGCTCTGACAACTACGGAAAGTCACTCATCTCTCCTTAACAAGGATACGTCTTTGTGTGCTTTGGAGTTTTTGGCGCTCCCCCCTTCTTTTTTAATGTTGTGCAGACATTGAAAAGGATGAAAGGAGGAAGCAGCCCTGTTGAAGATGCAGGTGCACTAATAAATGGGTGGTCTTTGGATTACAGTATTTATGTGAGCAGTGGCAAAGCTGAGCAGCACCCAAAACGGGCTAGAGGCAAATTGGGACAACATGAACATCTGTGTTGGGGGGACTGAACTGGCATAGTTCACACCTCCAGGACCAGGTGCGAGAGGAATCAGCTCAATGGCTCACATCTGCCTCTCTTTGAGGAGGGTCGCAGCTCCAAGAGCCCTCCCCACCGCCTAGCATGGAGAAGAGACACCTGGCTGGACAGGGGCAGAAGCAAGGGGGGCAGCTCAGCCTCTTTGGAGTGAGGGAAATGTTTGACTCTTTCTTGGCCTCCAAATAAGAGACTTAATAGATTGCCTTTGTTTGTTCAAGGACAGTAACTAACAATCCTGATGATGCTGTTGAAGGAGGATGCTGGAAGAGGAAAAGAAGGAGGAGGAAGAAGAGGAAGAGGGGAAGAGGAGGAAGAAAAGAAAAGGAAGAGGAGAAGGAAGAGGAAGAGGGGAAGAGGAGAAAGAAAAAGAAGGAAGAGGAGGAAGAAGAGCAGCCAGCCCATCTTCTATACAGGGTGGTGGTTCTGAACTGGTGGGGGTGAGGCATATTTTAGTGTTCAAGTCCTAAACAATATTCTTAAATATTCCTGAGTGGGGTATTATCCACAGTAGAACAGAATCAGATTTGAAGCTAACGGGGCCTTCTCGGCCACCCAGGTTAGCCCTTCATTTTCCATGAGAGGAATCTGAAGTCCAGGGGAGTGTCCAAGGTCATGCTGTTATTAAGTGGCACAATCTCCATCGGAAATCAGGTCCTACCATGTCCAAGTTTAGCACTCTCTATATCTTCATTCCACATTGCCTGCTGATAGAAATCCTGTCTGTGTGATCCTAGCCAAGTCAGGGAACACCTCATTCAGTTTCCTCATCTGTGAAAGGGACATAATGGTAGCACTTACCTCACAGGGATGTGTTGAAGACATCCGTGAAGCTTTTTGGCAAACCACAAAGTTCTATATAAGGGCTAGTTTTCATAATCAATTGCAATTTGTAATTAGCTATTGCTATTAGAATCAGTTAAAAAAGTATTGGGGGAGAGTAGATTACACTCACCCAGTCCCATTCATGATGAAGCTGAGAAATCATTGTTGGCTTTTGTCTGTTGGATTTTGATGGAACCCTGACTTTAGCTGTGTGATCTTGATCAAAATGCTCAATCTGTCTGGGACTCAGCTTCCTCTGCTGTCATATTAGAGACTTGGGCCTTGATGGTTGAAGGTGCTTTCTAGCTCTTCCGTCCTAAGACTCTTTTGTTCACCACCTTGTCACCATGACAACAAAAGGAGCCCCGAGGTTTGCAATGTAGGGGCTGATTCTTTCAGCAAGAAGGGAGTTTCTATATTAACCAGTTTGAGAAACAGAGGGGATGTAGCCAACGCTTTGCTCCTTGCCAGATCAACCAAAGCTAAAAGTCTAGAGGAAATCTGCCAGTGAGTCTGAGAGATGGGAGCCACCCCCTTTTCACAGTCCCAGAAATCTCTTCTTAGGGGGGTTGATTCCCAATCCCCAAGTCTATATACAATCTGAAGGTGGATACCTAGACTAGAGTTTGCCTCTGCAGGGCAACTGTATTCACAACAAACTTTTATTATTATTTTTCTAAATTCTTTCCCTGGATACAAAATCTGGAGATGTGCTTTAGGCAGTTGTTATTTTTCTATTGTTCTAACGAGGTGGGGGACTGAAGTAGAGTGACTATTCTGGTGACATCGGGAGAGAACTGGGTTCGAATCCCAGCTCAAAACATACTATTTGGGCCATTCTAAGCAAGCCATATCTCATCTGAAGAAATGACTTCCATTATACTTGTTATTACCATCCCCCCACCCCGGGGGTTCTTTTGAGGATCCTAGAAATAAGGATGTCACTTGAGGCTCAGCAAGAAATGCCCAGGGATGGGAGTGAGGGGTGGGTGGGTGGGTAAAAGCACTTTTAAAGACCATGAATTTAAGAGAGAGAATGGAGGAAGAAGTTCTCTACTTCTGATTGGACCCTTCTTGTCCTGTGATCTGAGGATCCCTGTTAGAGGGATGCCATGAAGCTGAGTGACTTAGCAACCACAGCTGTGGTCTTGCCTCCCAAAGCTGAGGATGGATTTCTTCACAGTTACAGATCTCAAGCCATTATTTAGAGAGAAGGTTCAATGAAAACTTGGTTTCAAGCCGGGTTCTGTTATGGAATAGCTTTGGAAGTTCTTAACAGATCAAGAGCACAAGTTCTCCCAATCTTGGAGTCTCAAGAGACCCTTCCCTCTCACTCAGACATAGGAGTGGGGCGTGCTTGGGAGAGGGAGAAGTAAAAGAGGCCAGTTCATGGTGGAAGAAATTAGGGACAGCAAGGAATGAGTGGAGCCATATTGGTCCTTTGTCTTCATCTTATTAAAAAGGAATAATCCAAAGAACCAGTCATTCTTGTGTCCCTGATTTTGAGTAGGAAGCTCGATGCAGGACAGACTTAGGAGATGGGACCTGAGAGCACTCATGAGGAGGATCAGGAGGAAGGGAGGAGGGCAAATGCATGGTTGTGTGCTTGCATCTGTATGTTATGCAGTGTGTGATGTGCACACTCATACAGACACACACACACACACAGACACAAACACACAATAGCTCTAGCTTCAGCCTTCTTGAGCACTTAGCTCTTCCAGTTCAAAATCTATGAAAAGTGCTCATGTTTCATTAAAAAAAATCTCCACAGAAGAGGACAGTTTACACTTTGAATTAATTTCTTAATGGGGCAAAAATACCAGACTCTTTAGTAGCTAGAATTTTCCTTTTGTCTCTATCCCTTCAAGTCACTGATGAACTCTTCTCTCTCTAATTTAAAACATCTTAAGGTCAAATTATTGCCAGACTAATAAAGATATGGGGATTGAGAATAGGTCTGATCCCCTCATAAATAACCTTTCCCAACACCAACAACGTACCAGAGAAGCGAACAGAGTACAGATAAATTCACCTACAGTAGACAGAAGTGTATCAGAAACTATTACAAATGGGGTGAATTGGAGGGGGGGTCGCTATTACAAATATGTAATTCCCAGTTACTCATCTTTTCTTGTATTTTAGATTTAAACCTATATTCCTTCATTAGTTTCTGACCTGATATGAAGTCCCATCTGGCATGTGCATGTTAAGGAGGTTATATATAAGCAAAATCAATATTCTCCCCTGTCTTGACTTAAAATATTATTTTTAAGTGTCATGTAGAATATTAAAATTAGGGGATAACAGCAGAACATTAAAAAAACTAATGTGAAGACTGGCAAAAGGAAGTTTTTTTTTTTTAACAAAAGCAATGATTTTTAAAATAATTTTTTGATTAATCCATAACTTGAGCCTAATTTAGTTCTAAGGGGTATTTTCTCTATAGAAAAATTACGGGTTGGCCATCCAGGTAGCAAATTCTGAGGTGGTTAGAGAACTAACAATCTAATATCCTGATCCATTTCAAAGCAAGTAATTCAGGTCACCCTATATCAGGCTGAGAAAACAATTATCCTCTCACCTAAAGACAACGCCAGGTGATCAGCCTGTGACAGAAACACTTTGGACTGCATTTCAGTATCTTTATTTAGCTTACAAAAGGCACCTCTGATGTTCTAGGAATTTATTTCATCCTGTACAAAACATCTGCTCTAAGAAGCTGGCTGAAGGGATATTGTAGAGATTCCCTTCTTACCCATATTGATGAATCCTCCAAAAATTCATTCTCTGTTGCAATAGAATCCAATCTTACCCATTGAATATCCAGTAAGTGTTGAAATTTGTGAAAGGACAAGGCTAGGTCCCAGGGACCAGAAGATCTTGGGTCAGAGCTGGAAAAGTCTCCAGAAAGCCTCTAGCTCACCCCTCTCCTTACACCAGTGAGAAAGAGAGATGATTTTTCCAAGATCATCTAAGTGAATTAGAGAATGAGCCTTTCTTAACTGGGTCATAACAAGCAAGTTATACAACTTTTAAGACTAAAACAGACTTCTTTATGTGAGGAATTTACAGAAAATAATAATAACCACAATAACTTGCATCCTAGAGTGCTTTGAAATTTGCAGAGCACTTTACAAATATGATCTCCCTTCACAATTTCACAACCACCCTAGGAAATAGGGAATATTATTACTCTGATTTTATAGAAGAGGAGACCAGAAGTCAGAGAGTTTTAGTCACTTGCTCAGGGTCACAGAAATAGGCATTGTATGAATCGACAGGTCTTCTTGACTTCAAGTTCTAGACTCTTGTGGCAGGATCTAAATATAGATCCTTAAATCCTTCATTGCTGGAGGAGGGAGAGAGGATCGAATACTCATGGGATCAGACAATGTTTACCATCAGAAATAGGTAGATTTCCAGCAGTAGAAATACCTCCAATAAGACCAGACCATTCATTTTCCTTGCTTCCCCAAGGACTATAGGACTTGTCTTCCTGACAGTTCTTGCCTTCAAGGAACTCACAATCTAATGGAACAGGGGTGACATTCAAACAATTATGTACAGATTATATAAAGGGCACATAGGAAATAATTAAAAGAGGGAAACCACTAGAACTTAGAGGGGGTGGGAAAAGTTCCCTGTATGTGATGTAATTTTAGTTGGGACTTGAAGGCAGCCAGGGCAGGCTGAGATGAGGAAGCAGGGAAAAGACAGTGGAAATACTCAGTAAGGCAAAAAAGGGCCACAGAAGGAGGGGAAAGCTCTGAAGGGCTTTGACACAAAAGAGAAGATTTATTTTCAACCCAGAGGGGGACAGGGAGCCACTGGACTTCATTGAGTAGTGAGGGGCTTAATGTGGTCACACCTGCACTTTAGGAAGATTAAACTGACAGCTGAGTAGAGCATGGACTACATTTTGAAAATGGGAATCTGTTATGAACAGACAATTTTCAGATGATGAAATTGAAACTATTACCACTCACATGAAAGAGTGTTCCAAATCACTATTGATCAGAGAAATGCAAATTAAGACAACTCTGAGATATCACTACACACCTGTCAGATTGATAAGATGACAGGAAAAAATAATGATGAATGTTGGAGGGGATGCGGGAAAACGGGGACACTGATGCATTGTTGGTGGAGTTGTGAACGAATCCAACCATTCTGGAGAGCAATCTGGAATTATGCCCCAAAAGTTATCAAACTGTGCATACCCTTTGATCCAGCAGTGTTTCTATTGGGCTTATACCCCAAAGAGATACTAAAAAAAGGAAAGGGACCTGTATGTGCCAAAATGTTTGTGGCAGCCCTGTTTGTAGTGGCTAGAAACTGGAAAATGAATGGATGCCCATCCATTGGAGAATGGCTGGGTAAATTGTGGTATATGAATGTTATGGAATATTATTGTTCTGTAAGAAATGACCAACAGGATGAATACAGAGAGGCTTGGAGAGACCTACATGGACTGATACTAAGTGAGATGAGCAGAACCAGGAGATCATTATACACTTCGACAACGATATTGTATGAGGATGTATTCTGATGGAAGTGGATTTCTATGACAAAGAGACCTAACTGAGTTTCAATGGATAAATGATGGACAGAAACAGCTACACCCAAAGAAGGAACACTGGGAAACGAATGTGAACTATTTGCATTTTTGATTTTCTTCCTGAGTTATTTTTACCTTCTGAATCCAATTCTCCCTGTGCAACAAGAGAACTGTTTGGTTCTGCAAATATGTATTATATCTAGGATATACTGCAACATATTTAACATATATAGGACTGCTTGCCATCTTGGGGGGGTGGAGGGAGGGAGGGGAAAAAACGAAACATAAGCGAGTGCAAGGGATAATGTTGTAAAAAATTACCCTGGCATGGATTCTGTCAATACAAAGTTATTATTAAATAAAATAAAATTAAAAAAAAAAAAGGAAATGGGAATCTGCATATCTAATGATGGTCATTGGGGGGAGGTAAGAACTCAGGGTCCTTACCTGGGTTGGAATTCTTATCCATGTGCTTAGAAAAGCAAGGGGAGATAACAATAGTACTTTTTGAAGTCATAAAAAGATGTGGATTCAAATTCTCTTGTAAGCTAGAGGAGCCTGGACAACCCACTTAACCATCCTGCCTTCACTTTTCTCATCTTTCATCTCTACAATAAGGAAATTGGGCTTGGAGATCTCTAACATCCATTCTAGCTCTAAGTTAATGAGTTTATGGGATTATGAATTTATGGGATTGATGAGATCAGATTTGTGCAGGACGAGCATAGTATGGGAGTACATGAAATGGGTAGTGAATCAGTAAAGGATGTGGGAAGGAGCAGCCAGAGAAAAGAACTCATCACGGAGAGAGTGGGCCCCAGTACGAGACCTTCAGTGTGAGCAAGGTGATGTGGAGCAGAGCCAAGGTCGAAACTCAGGGTGAAACAAGTTCCACCATTTCTAGCTTCTGTCAGGAAGCAATTTTGCCTTTCAAGCTAAGAAAGGATTTTTCATTTTAAGAGTATTTACCAAGTGTTAAGGTATGCTATATAGGGATAGCTAGATAGCACAGTGGGTAGAGTGCTGGGCCTAGAATCAGGAAGGAAACTTGCCAGTTGTGTGATCCTAGGCAAGTCACTATTTGCCTCTGTTTCCTCATCTATAAAATGAACTAGAGAAGGGAATGGCAAAACTCCCCCATTGTCTATGCCAAGAAAACCCCACATGTGGTCATGAAGAGTTGGACACAATTGAAATGGGTGAACAACTGGTGGGCTACTCTCTCTACAGGAGGGAGTCAGGGGGTCTGAAGGCTTTTTAAGTAGAGAGAGAGGAAAGTGGAGAGAGAAAGATGGGGGGAGGAAGGGAGGAAGAGGGAAAAGAGAGGGTGAGGGGAAGGGGAAGAGAGAGAGGAAAGCAGAGAGAGATAGAGAGACACATACATTCACACAGAGATATATACAGGAATATAGAGAGATTTTAATACCCCAGGAAATTTTTGAATTTGAAGATATGATTTATTATGTCACAAATTCTGTGGTTCTCTATTTCCAGTGAATGCAGGACACTTTTGCACTCTGTCTCTGTTTCTGTTTCTCTCTCTCTCTCTCTCTCTCTCTCTCTCTCTCTCTCTCTCTCTCTCTCTCTCTCTCTCTCTCTCTCTCTCTCTCTGTGTGTGTTTGTGTGTGCTCTGTTTTTCTTTCTATCTGTCTCTATCACTTTCTCTCCATTCTTCCCTTGCAAAGGAAAATGATTGGTGTATCAACAAAAGGAGTAAGAACAGCTGCAGCTGGTCTTACTGATCATTTCCTCAATTTGGAGGAAGTGGAGCAGGAGGCTAACAGCATTGTCGGACAAAGGCTAAGTTGTTACTTGACATCCCTGGCAACGTCAGACCCTGCCCACTGTAGCATGTTGGGAATTAATTTGAGAAATTAACCCTGTAAGTGAGGGTAGGAAGCTTCGGTGGTCATCTGTTGTGATTGGGGGTTTCAATTCAGGACTGTTTTTGAAAAAAAAAATACACGTCTCTAATACAAGACACTAAATCCAATTGGAATGGTTTGACAACAGCTTTGGGGTCACATTAATAAGGTGTGCCCATACACCTGTGCTCACACAGATGCTTATAGTTTTCCCACAATGCATTTGGCTCATAATTACCGTCACCCAAACATGACTGGCTCTTTCTGCTCACAGAACAATAAATCAGGACACAAGTCAGGCTGGAGGGTGACTGTCTCCTTTGTGGAAATCAGGAAAAACCTAGGCAGTACAAAGAGCAGCATGGTTTTCAGTTACCCAATTCTGCCCCTGGCACTGAGCTGGGAAACAAACCTGTATGTCCCTAGTTCCCTGAATGACAATGTTATTCCTAATCAAAAAGGTCCAAGAATGGAAGCTTTATTAGAAAGGGACCCTCATGGGTATGACCTCTGATTGGGAAAAATATGGGCCTCACATTCTCCTCCTTCTCTCCTCTCTCTCTCTCTCTCTCTCTCTCTCTCTCTCTCTTCTCTCTCTCTCTCTCTCTCTCTCTCACACACACACACACACACACACACATAAATATATAACAACTAGGGTAGTTAGGTAGTATAGTGGATAGATTGCCAGATCTGGGGTCAAAAGATCTGAATCCAAATCAGCCCTCAGACACTTAAGGGCTCTGTGACTCTAGGTAAGTCACTTAACCCTATCTGTCTGCATTTCTTCATCTGTAAAATGAATTGGAAAAAGAATGGCAAACTCCTCCAGTATCTGCCAAGAAAACCCCCAAATGGAATCAGTAAGGATTGTACATGACTGATAGACTCAAGAACACCAAACTACCATACTGATGCTTAACAGATATATCAATCTTCTTCTGTGTCCACTTATCCTCTTTGTGATATAGAAAACAAAATTCCCATTAAGTAAATACTGTTGCCACACTGACTAAACACATGTTCCATGCCCATTGTCCTTCACCTCTCTAATAAAAGAAGGGAGGTTCATTTTGTAAAAATCTAAGATAGGGAGTACCAAGATTCTTTTAACAACTTGAAACTTTTAATTACAAGGAAAAGAACATGAAAACATTCCTCACATCTTCCATAAAATCAAGCAAAAACACAGTGAGAATGGACTAACGTCCTGGTATTTGAACTTCTGTATCAGCCTTGACTTGAGACTGTGAGCCAAACGGAAGAGCTAAGCTACCCTGGAGTTCTTAAAAAGACATAAAAAAAATTAAAGACAAAATAGAGGTACAAGAAAATCTTAAGAGGCGATGAAGGAAGAATTTATAGCACAAAGCAATAGGAAGGAGAAAAAAAAAGAAGTAAATTTGAAAGAAAGGAGAGATTAAAGAGGGCTACTGGCAACTCAGAAAATAAAATGTGGTCTGAAGTTACTAATTTCACCCACCACTTCAAAGACTCAGGTAATTTCCATGAAGAAGATTGGTCTTCCCCAACTTTTCTTCCATTACCTGTGTTTGCTCATTAATAGACACTGTTATATGTTCTATCTATTTCTTTATTTCAAATATTTCTAGGGAACTGAGTCCTCAAATACTAAAGGTGACATAGAGCTAAACATATATTTAAATTAAGACAGATGGACCAATTTCTGCCCAAATGCAGGTGATTTTCTAAGCTGGGGGCTCTGAGCTATTCGTTTTTTTTTTTTTTAACATGAACTCCAAAAAGCAGTAAAGAGATCATTTGATTCTGAAAGATAACGCTATTGTTCTTTATCTGAAAATGAATTATTGTAATAAGGTGCAGTTGATTAAATCTCCAGACACAAAAAAAAGGGGGGAAGAGGAATGGTGAATATCAGCTGGCCAAATTTACTTTCCATAATAATATTTACAAAATCCATTTTAAAGCAGAAAGATTTAGGATATTTCTAACTAATGAAAAGGTCCATCATTCTAGCAGATAAAAGACCTGGCTTGGGAATCAAGGTTCAAGTCCCATCTCTGACTTATACTGATTCAGTAACCTTGAGTAAACCACTAAATCTCTAAATTTCCGTGACTATTGATTAAAAATGACTCACAAGTCTGCTTGGAAAGGGCAGTTGTCTACACCAAATTACAAGTCTGGATGGCTTTTTTAATAGCTTCTATTTTTCCAAATACATGCAAAGAGAAATTTTCACCTCTGCAAAACATCATATTCCAAATTTTTCTCCTTCCCCCATCCACCACCTCCCATAGACAGCAAGTAATCCAATATATTTTAAAACATATCTCTACATTCATCATGCTTTGCAAGAAAAATTAGGTCACAAGGTGAAAGAAGAAAAACATACACACACACACATACACACACACACACAACAACAAGCAAACAAGCATAACAATAAAATGGTGAAACTACTATGCTTTGATTCACACTCAGGCCCCACAGTTCTCTCTCTCTGGATGCAGACGGCTCCCTCCTTCACAAAGTCTACTAGAATTGCTTGAATCACCTTATTGTTGTCAGAATTAATCATTTTATAATCTTATTATTGCTGCATACAATGTTTTCTTGGTTCTACTCATTTCACTGTGGATCAGTTCATGTATTTCCAGGCTCTACTGAAATCAGCCTCCTTATCATTTCTTGAAGAATAATAATATTCCATTACATTCATATACCATTACTTATTCAATCATTCCTCAACTGATGGGCATCCATTCAGTTTTCTGAATATTTTTTTTGCTCACTCCTTCATCACCCTTCTTTACTACAAAAAACCCCAAATCTCCCAATACTCAAAACACCACTACTACAAAAAAAATGAGGAAAATATGGAGAAAGTGAAAAAAGCACATCCTGGAATTGTTCATTTGTGGCAATTCTACCCAATTGAAAATTCAGAGAAATGCCTACACCTGTCTCCTCTTTTATCATAGTGCTTGAATAAATTAAAATATCTTTAAGTTCTCTACCTGATGCTGTCTGCTGTTCAGGTATGTGGGAACCAATGAGTTAACTGCTTACAGCAGCCTCAGTCTCCCTCTCCTGCTCCTAGGTGACTCTCCCCTTCCTCTTAAGCTTCTGTATATTTCTATCTAGAAAATGTGAATAACTGTAAGCCACTATGATGAATTATGATTAAAATGAATTGCAAACTGTTTTCATGATCCCAACGTGCCAAATAAATTGTTAGGAATAATGATAAAATCCCTGAAAACGGTCCTGTGTGAATGGATTGTTTGTGGAAATGTAGATTTTAATCAAATCCAAACAAGAGAAAGAGTCAGCTCCAATGAAATGGATTGTTTCATCAATGAACTCGAGCCCTCTACTTTTTCCTGCTACATCTAGGGGAAATTACCGAATGGGGTCATATTCTTCTCCAGGCCCCTTTGGGAGCCCAAGGAAGGGCATGCTAATAAGACTGGAGAAAGCTCCCTCCCATCTCATTATATTGCATCAGTTACTTTAAAGCAATGCAATTCTGTTCTGTTTCTGCCCCACCATTTCATAATTATGTCATTTGACAAGAATCGAGTAATTTACATAACCACCTGAATTGTCATAATTGCTTGAAAGTGCTGAAAAAGCCCGTGCACGCATTTCAGATTCATTGCTGCAATCCGTTTTAAATGTCTCAGAAATGACTTGGGCACAAAGATGCTTTCGGTCAACAAAAAAACCAAATGACTCAGGCTGCATTTTCTTGCCTCCCACACTTATTCTCTCCTCCGGCCTGGCCAGTTCTTGCCTTCCTCACTCACCTCCTTCCAGGAAATTGGGATGGGGTGAAGGGCAGAGATGATCCTCTCAGGTGGCTGCAATGGCTAACTATGAGAGAGGGGGAAGAAAGCACCTGCAGGGCCCAGAGAAAAGGACGGAGTCCTTTGGGAGTACCATCCATCCCTCTTGCCCATCATGTGTCTTTTCTGGGATCCTTCTCTGAAGCACCTTTCTTCTGGGAGCACATAAGAGCCGCCATTCATACACCGGGGGCAGTCTGAGATCACACACCCAGCACACAGTTTGGGGGGAGGGGCAGAAAATCTGGGTTCCAGTCTTGCTTCCGACATTACTGGCTGTGTGAGCTTCAGTTTCTTCATCTGTAAAATGGGGACCATTTGTATGGTGGGCTAGCCAGAACGACTCATGATAATGAGCAAATTGGATCCTCACATCGGCCTGACCACGGTCACTTCACAGATGAGGAAGGAGAGGTTGTGGCTCACCCAGAAGAAGCACCTTCTACCCAGGGTGACTAAGCGACTCTAAAGAAACAGTGGCCTTCAGGTGCTTTGCATATGTTAATGTCAGTCCTGAATTCAGAGTTTTGAGGTTTGCAAAGCACTTTATATACATATCTCATTTAAAAAGCCTGTGAGAAGTTTTGCAAGGGCTAATGTTAAAGAATTGTCCACGCATATGTTTTGAAAAATTAAAAAAAACTTTAATTAATAAAAAATGAAAAAAAAAACTGACAAATCTTACAAATATTCTCTCTACTTACCAGTATAAATGAAGAACTGAACTTGAAAATTAAGACCACCACATCATCACATATACCAATGAATCTGTAAACCTGCTTTGGTTAATTTATTATAATCAAAACTGAAACCATTGAAAATTAAAAACAAAAACAAAAACAACCCTGTGAGGTTGGTCCCTAAGTTATTCCTCTCACAATTTTTCAAATGAGAGAAATGCAATTCACAGACACCAGGGTCACACAGAATTGTTCCCTTCTCTCCTCCTCTGGGGCCTGAAGCAAGATCCTTCACTTCCAGAGCTTCAGTTTATTTACTTATCTATAAAACGAGGGGTCTAATTCAGTGATTACTGGGATTCCTGCCAGTTCTCTGTCCAAACAGCTTGGGACAAAAGGATTTGGTGAGAAACTAATCAAGTGATTGGCACTAGCACATAGTAGGCTCTTACAAGCATGTGTTTATGATTGAGCGATTAATAAACTAACAGCAGAACATGATGACTTTTCTGATACAAGGACAAAGGTGGGGAGAGAGCCCATTTTCTTCTAATTGTACATGACACATTTCCGAGATTCTCTTAGTGGCATTTTTTGGAAAGGACTCTGGTACCATAATCATGTATTAAAATATGATCTTGGATATCATCATTAGTAAATATAGGAGATAAGACATTACTGGCTAGATGTGGGTTTCTGAAAATGCTCTCTTTCCTTTGTTGAACTCTGTGTTTGCCTCTCTGAGAAAGAGCTAATCTAGCCTTCTATGCTTAGAAAGGAGTTTATTAATGCTTAGCTTCCTGGAGCTAATTTGGTTGCTCGATGTAGCTATAAAATTTTATGAGAACAAACAAGAGATGAGACTAAATGACAGAAGAATGTTTCTGGAGTGCTTACCTAGGATGCTGGCACCAAGTTGTGTCTCTGTGTGTACACACAGATATGTGTGTGTGTGAGTATGTGTGTGCTCATTATAACACTAATATCTTGTCATTTTTCTGCAAAAAAAAAAAAGTGGCATAATGAATCCTGTGTTTAGTTGTGGATTCCATGATGCTTCTCAAATAAAATAAACTAAAAGGAGTACAACAATGTTTCTTATGGAAACATAGAGCTTTTAATCTTGTCAATATTGAATATGTATTTTGGAACTTCTCTTCCCATTCTTTATTATTAATTCAACATTTAATTTTATTTTCAAATTCACCTTCCTTTCAACCTTTCCTTATCCCAATTGAGAAAGTGAAAAACATTACCCCTATTATAAGCATGCATTTTAAAATACAATAGGTCCTGCATTGGCCATACTTCCCTCAAACAACAACAACAAAACAGAATAAAATGACTTAGGAGTTCATCTCTCTATGTAGAGGTAGGTAGTGAGCTTTTCCTTGAGTCCTCTGGCATTGTGGTTGATCATTGTCTTGAATAGAACTCCTAGGTTCTTTGTCTTCACAATATGCTGTAATTATAGAATTGTTCTCCTAATGCCATTAACTTTTTCATCACTTCATAAAATCCTACCCAACTTTTTCTGAAACCATCCCTATCTGCAGAAAAACTTTCCAACACTCAGTGGCACTTCAAGATTTTCATTAAGCGGCTTGTATTCTTCCTACTTGCCCAAATGACTCTCCAAAAGAGACAAATCATCACATTCCAAGCTGTCCAAATCATTTTTTCCTAACAATAACTTGAATTCACTGGAGTCAGGCAATGTAATCCAGCATGAAATCTCAGATCTGTCCGATGATGAAGGAAATATAGTCTGTAGTATCATGACTAGTGATCCTCTTCAGCAATCACCCTTTCAAGCATTTAGAGATTTTCAGAATAGACTAGAAAGATCAACCAAGTTTAAAAGGTAAAAAAGACAAGCCACTTTGTCTGTTATGTTAAAGTTTTTTATTTATTTTTTATTTTTATTTTTTGCAATGAATTGAAATTCATTTGAATTAATTGAACATGGACCCAAATTTGATTCTTTTTCTTAATGCTCTTATGTACTGAACTTCTCAGTATAGTAGGTATCCTGAACAGTATTTGGAAATCAATAGCCAAAATATATGGGATAAAGCTCAGTAAAATTTCTACCAACCAAAAGACATTTCCCTGCCCCAGAGTATTCCAAAAAACCCACATTCTTCTCACCCCTGATCCTTCCAAGACAGAGTAGCACAATATTAAATTTACATCTGAGATTGACATCAAATGACAGATCAGTCATGAACTTGACAAAAAGTCCTATTTGTACAGAAAGCACTATTGCCTTGTGACCAGTCAGTTAATCAAGTGCCCTAAATGAACTTTATGAAAGCATGAGACAAAACTCAGCTTTGTAGAGTCCCAAATCAACTTTCATTTACGTATTATCTCATCAAACAAAATCACCTTAATAAAGCTCTTTACAAAATTTAGAGCATAATATAAATACTAAATACTAATAATAAATATTTAGTGCTAGAAGTAGACACATTATAGCTGCAGAACATAGGATCAGAGAACAGAATTATAGATTTAGAAAGGGAAAGAAAGTCAGAGAAGATCTAGTTTAAATTACTCATAGTCCAGATCTGTAGACTGAGGCCTTGAGAGTTGGACTGACTTGCCCAACATCACACAATTAGAATCAGGATAAAACCAGATGTTCATGAAGAATTTGGACTGGAATCAGAAAGACCTGGATTCATTTTCCCTCAGACACAGTTTGGCTTTGTGTTGCTTGGAAAGTTATTTCCTCTTCCAATGTTCTTGGAAACTCTTGGATGATAATTTGAAAAACAATCAATTATAAATGATCCATACATAAATCCAGGTTCTGCAGTGGGATACATACACTGATGAAACTACAGGTTTCACCAAATGTAATGTTTAATCCCAAGAAGCACTGATCTTCATAAGCTGATCCTGTCTAAATGATTTCTGTGCTAATTATTTATTTCATATTAATTTTTTTTAATATTTAGCAATAAGACTATAGTGATTGGCTAAGGCTAACTGCCATTTTGGAATGCAGGGAAATAGAATCTTTCTAAGATTCCTCAAACTGTGTATTGTCTTCTCATAAATAAGATTCATTTTCAAAGTCACAGATAAAGCCCCACAAGTCCTGACATCTCATGCCACCATTATCATCCACAATATCCTCTCTGTCTCTGTCTCTGTCTCTGTGTCTCTCTCTCTCTCTCTCTCTCTCTCTCTCTCTCTCTCTCTCTCTCTCTCTCTCTCTCTCCATATATAAATCAATAACTTGAGGGGATGGGGTCTGGGGAAGTAAAGCAGCCTAAAGAAGACAACTCATGAGAAAAAGTGGAAATTGACCCTCTGGGACATCCAAGAATTAATGGTGACAAGAGGCAAATCTTACCACTTTTTCTTTCTTACTTAAAAAATATGTTCCTCACTAGGTATTACTTGTACCCACTCATGATTGACTGAGTCAGATATGGATCAGTTACCATACTCCAAACCCCAATCCTATAATCATTTGCACCCATAATTGTTCATATTCCTTTCTATCCTTATGGGGTTAAGTTTATACTTTCATTCCATTCATGTTCTCTTGTAACCTGGTCACTAGACAGGCACTCATGAAAAAGAGAGGAAAAAAGAATTTACTAAATAACAAAGAAGAGAACAAGATTTCATTGTGTAATTCTGTTATTAATAACACATTTTTTTAACCTTACTTTCCAAAAGATGGTAAAAAGAGAATGAAATGGTCAATATCTGTGCACATTTACAAGGATGCTGTCATGTATTTTTATCCAAGGCTTTTGTCAACTAAGATGAAAGAATAGCTAATGACAATCCTTCCTTTCTATTGAGCAAAGTAAATTGGCATACTGAAAAGCAACAGCAATATGTAATTTGGAAGAATCAATGTGTAAGGTAAGTTCTGCCCAGATGTTATAGAACATTCTCCTGTTCTCCCTCCCTTTCTTTCTGGGACAAATAATGCTTACCTGTTTGAATCTTTTAATGGACTTATTTTTTTTTCTGAGAATAAACTTTGACTATTCCAAAAGACACATATATTTTCTATAGGTATATGTGTGTGTATATATATATATATATGTATATACACACACATAAATAAATATATGTAAATATATGTGTATACACATATATGTATATTTGCTATACAGATGATTTTTATGTCATGTATAAACATACACACATGCATTTACATACATTCACATGTATGTATGAACATACAAACACACATATACATAATTTTACAAGTGGGTTTCAGTCCCCTTCTTCTCTCCTGCTCAGTTCTAGGATTTATTGCATTTAGGTAACTCCAAGCTACTCTATAGATTGAAGACAACTTTTCAATACAAACATTCTACTGAACATACATATCTTCAAACACTGGTCTTGAGGGATCAAAATTGTGGCTGAGGGAAGTAGTGAGCATCAAGATAGACAAAATTAGGCTGTAACATATTGCCAGTGGAACTTTACATTCAAGATTTGCCTTAATTATTTAAGAATATGGCTAGAAAAGAAAGTAGCCCAATCATGTCATGAGAATAGGAGATACACATATACATATCTATACCATAATCTATATATGTGTGTGTACATGCACATGCACGCACACATACACAATACACATGCATACACACACACACACACACATTTCCCTGCATAGGCTTTCAATGGTGCAATAAGGTACAGATCCCTATTAACACTTTAACCTTTTGCCATTTCTTTTCTGTACTGCACACTTGTTCCCTCACATTTGGAAAATTTGAAACTCAGAACATTCCAATAGAAAAACTTCCAGTTTTTTAGATAATTGTCTACTATGAGCTGTGAGTTCTGTGGTGGAATAGTGAATGGATCCACTTGAAGAGGATCACTCTTTCCCTACAGAAACACATTGTAATAGAATAAATGATTATGACTTCAGCAGAAGAGCAATCAGTCCAACCCCCAAACTACTCGAGGTAGTGAATTATTCATCAAACATTTATTAAGCACTTAAAGTGCCTAGCACTGTGCTATGTCATTGGGATGCAAAGAAAGGCAAAAATCAGACCCTTCCTTTAAGTAGTTCACATTCTAATTGGGGATCTGTGGGGTATTCTGGGAGCACTGCTGGCCTTTGGGGGAGGGTGTGCTGAGTCCTTTTAAGGTGTTCCTCCCCCCCTCAACCGACTCTCACCATTGGTTCTAAAAAGGTGCAGCATGTTCAGTGGCCACATTCAGGTAGGTTTAGGGTTAGCATTTAGGGTTAGCATAGGGTTAGCATAAATTCTTAGCAGACAGGCTAAACCAAGGGAAACAGCCAGGTCGCAAATCCATCAGTGAGTTAGGTGGTGTCTACCCCAAGCATGTGAAGCCCTCCCCCATGGAATGGAGGGATGAGAATAGTTTGTTCGAATGGCCTTGAAGGCAGCTAAAGAAGGAGTGCTCTGAGCTTGGTTAAACAGCAAAGATATCAAGGTCATCCATCGCATCCCAAGCCAACTTCAGTCACCTTAAATTTTCTCTTACACACGACTCATCAATGCCTCTGGAAGAGAGAGTTTGGCTAAAGGAGAGCTCCCTTCAAAATCCATTTCAACTGTAAGTCAACACATCAGCCCATGAGTCTTCAAAAAAGCAAAGGATTAACCCCAATCATGGATTTGCAAAATCTCTTTGTCTTTTTTCCTTCCTCTCTCTGTTTCTGTTTCTCTTTGTCTCTGTCTGTCTTACACACACACACACACACACACACACACACACACACACACACCTAGGGGCTGGATCCAAGACTGGAAGCTGCGGAAAAAGGGCCAGCCAGCTTCTGGAGGGAGCTATTCTTCACTAAGAGTTACCCACATAGATGAAAGTACTGGTTTGAGTGCAAACAGATAACGCCCACATTAGCCCGAGATAAAGGAAAGTAGGAAGATCTAATCTATGGAAAGTGTTTCCCTGGCGGGTCAAAGTAGCCGAATACAAAATGAATTTGAGGGATTAGCTTAATTCAGTGCAATCCTCCAGGACTTAAATCCAATTGGCCGCCCGTCACCCTCAGGCAGAAAATGGTTCTCTAAATTCTGCTTTTCCCCTAAACTTTCCCCTGGGGCTCTGCACACAGTAGGCTCTTCCCAAATGTTGGCGGAAGGCAACCTGTCAGTGGGTGGCTGTTTCCTAGCAGATAGACAGGTGGCTTTGGGCAGTAAGTGCCTGAAATCGGGCTTGCTTTTGTTGCCCCTCCTTCTCTCATCCTCCCAGCCTCCACTTCCCCTCCCTGTACTTGTCAAAAGGAGAAAGAGACTTCTAAGGCTCTGATTCTATTACGGGGAAGAAGGATTTTGTTTTGTCAGCAAGAGCGCATCTTCCAGGGAGATGAACGCCGCTCTCCACGCCGCTAAGGCTGTCACCGGCGGCGGGGCTCGGGCCGTTTGCTCGCTCGCAGTCATTTCGCATCGTTCTGCCTGCCTCTGTTTATGCACTTGTCTATTATTCATCCCCGGGATAACTGCTCCTCTCCTATCTGTACAGCAGCTTTTGTTTCTGCGCCTTGTTTTGGCAATAAAACCAAGCAAGGGTACAAAGCATTAAAAAAAAAAAATAGTGCGGGAGGAGATCAGGTTTTTACGACTTTAGAAATGTTACTGCTGATTTCGAAAGAAAAAAAAAATAAAAAGTGTCTGCGGCGGTGTGGAGAGCTCCAGGAAGAAATTCAGAAACGGGTGAATACGAGAGAGAAAAGCGGGGCCTTTTCCCCATCGTTTGTTCAAAGGAGTTTGGTCTGTTGGGGATTGGAGTTTTTTCCCCCTGGGCAATTTCCTGGAACCTTTAAGGTCAAAAGTCCAGAAAGCAACAGATCCCCAATTCACAGAGCCCCCAGCTAGGAAGGGAACTGCGGGTGGGGTGGGGCAAGGGGCCAGACAAGTGCAAGCAATTCCAGGAAATTCAATTCCATGGAAGAAGCATTTAATAGGTGCCCCAAATGCGCCAGTCGCTGTTCTAGATACTTGGAATACGAAGTGAAAACGAATGGATCCCTGCCCTCAAGAGGAGTCTGTTCGGTAACAATACAGATAATTAAGTACACAATGTATACAGAATAATGAAAAATCATTTCGAGAGACCCCCCAAGTCCCGGTATGGAGACTGAACGCAGAATTTCCAATAGGAGGAACAGCAGCAGAGTTCCTTTGGAAATGGGAGAGTGAGAAAGGGAAGAGCTCCGAATCCATCAATCGGTCGGCCTGTGGTCAGGGAAGTCTGATTATATGTCAGGCACCAGAGTAGGTATTCAAAGTCCCCAGAGGGGCTGGCTTGTCCCTGCTTTCGAGTGCGAGAGATGCCGCCAACCATACAAGACAGTCCCTAGGCGCAGGGAGATGCTTTCCCTTGCTAGGATTATGGGCAGACGATCAGTGGACATGACTTTGAACCTTTGGCACAAAATGGGTTCTTCCAGAGCTTGAGCAGGTGCTTCTTTACTGGATGGGAAGGGAAAGGATGTTTTGAGTGGTTGCTCAGCTGGAACCAGGAGAATATACCAAAAACTGGGTTGGAGAAAGTCTCCATTTCCTTTTTGATGGCCAGTAGGAAGGATGATTTCCTGAGCTCCAAAGTATAAGGAAGGGGAACGAGGAGGCAACTTGTCACCAATACCTGACTTCTCTGGCAACCCTTTGGTGTCTGATTAAATTCAGATTCAGATTGACTCTCAGTCTACTAAGCATATCTGTCACATGGTTTGGTGTTGAAGAATAATTATTGGCAGAATATGACTGATCTGATTTGAAAATGCTTTTCTTTAACTTGATTTGATCTAGAATAGAAGGGGGATGGCAAACAGTTAACCTGGGTCTACACACTAAGGAAAATGATCAATCCCTCAAGAGAGCATTGCTATGGTCCCAAGAAAGGAGAAGAGAAGGAAATATCATGATATTATCTGTATAATGAAAAAGAAGTCCTTTAGTAGAGGACTCTGTGAGAACTGAGAAGCAGGGGCCCTGGGTCTGGGGATGGGAGTCCATGGCCAAATTAGATGGCCAGGATATCAAAGATGCCTAGGAATTTCTGGTCTAAGAGTAAGTTTCACTAAAGTTGTCCTTTATCAAAAACATGTCCAGCAGTTATGTTTCATTGCAAAATGAACATGACAGGGGCAAACACTTAATAATAGCCACTTCCAATTTGCTCAAACTCTCCCCAAGATTCTGGGGGTAAAAGCAGGACATCTGGTGCTGGGGGAAAGATTTTTGTACTTCCCTTCCTGCTCTATCTGCTAAGGGAATCTCCTTAAAACAACAACAACTAATCACATTCATTTTCCATTCCTATTCTCCATCAATGATAGAGGGGAGATAACCATTGATGGACTGGCTAATATTGGAATTGCACCCCAGGATGAGAGCTCATGTCAATAGCATGAAAAAAAATCTCCTTCATGTGTTCTCTTAGAACTCTGAGAGGGACAACGTTGCCATCCAGTCCCATCTAGTCCAATGCCCTCATTTGATTAATGAAGAAAGTAATGGGTCTGAGAGCTAACTGCCCAGATTCACCTGGATAATAGTGATCAAAAGTTGTATTTGAATGAAGTTGTTTTGACACTAGAGATCATGCTTTTCCCACTATACCACTGGGAAAGAAAGTAAATCTCTGCAAGACTAAAGGCCAAATTCATCCTTGTTTCCCTAAATAGCTCTCTTTAATTACAATGGGTTTGTAATATTTTGAAGAGCCTGCAGTCAGTCTATGGTACTACCAGTCTTAGCAAAAAAAAAAAAAAAAAAAAAAAAAAAAAAAAAAAAAAACCTAAGTGTAATCATTTAAAGACTGACTTTTTTTTTTTTTGGTTTTAATCTTGATTTGTGATTGAATTTATGTAAGGACATGCTAGTGTGGAAATGCCCTCCATCCACGCTGTCCATCAATCTTCTCTAGATTTACTTTTGAAACATTTATTGGATCAGTGAGAGGATATTTGGTGATTTGGTCACAATCACAGAGCTAGGATGTGTAAGAGACAAGATTTAAATGCAAGGTTTTTGGATTAAAATTGGCCCTCAGTCTACTAGGCATCACTGCCACTATGATTTGGTGCTGAAAATAATTGTTGGAAATGATTGAGCAGAATATGACAGATCTGATTTGAATATGCTTTTCTTTAACTGGTTTGAGCTAGAAAAGGAAGAGGACGGCAAGCAGTTGACCTGGATCAAAAGACTAAGGAAAACTGTTCAATGCCTCAAGAGAGCATTGCTATGGTCCCAAGAAAGGAGGAAAGAAGGAAGTATTGTGATGTCATCTGCATAATGAAGAAGAAGGTATAAAACCCACAAAGCTTATCATCATGTAAACCTTCTAAAAATTCCCGTTTGACAACAATAAGATGAAAAAGTAAGAATAAAATATTAAGCAAGTGAATATTTGCCAAGCACATGAGTAGTTACAGGAAAATTGGGCAAATTGCTGCAGGCCCAGAATTGCTCTAATTCATAGGATTCAACATATCTACATAAAAAAAGGCCAAACAGGGAGCCCATCTCCATTCTTCAATCTGTATTTATCAGGCCCTCAGTGCTGGATAAATATAGGAACTTAAATGGATTTCATTAAATTCAGTATGCCAGTGACCTGCCTGCAGGCTGACATAATTTTTGTTCCCTTTGCCCATTCTCTAGTGGTTACCAGGCTTGATCTGATCCAGCAGAGGATGAGGTTCCTTTGAATTACAGGAGCCTTCCCCAGAGTGTCTGTTCAGCTGGATAAATGAGGCAAATAGAAAGACCTGAGAGGGCAGAGGAGGAGGAGGACCCCTATTCTGATACTGTCCTGCACAGGACTCTAGTGGGTCATTCTAAGAGTCCCAGCTTTAGCTTAGCTCCTCTTGCTCACAAAAGAGGTCACATCTGGGAGGTGGCAGTTTTCTTTGCTTAAGACTCAGATTACTGTTTGTCTGATGAAGAATCGAAAGTTAGAGAGCTTATTTCTCTCTGGAATCTAGGTCAGAATCCATCCTGCAAGGCCACCCAGGCCCATCAAAGATCTATCTTGCAAGGAAGGAGAGAGAAAAAAAAATCTTTGAGCAAAATCTGATAGCTGCTCAGAAATTATCATATTACAACTTGAAGGGAGGTTTGATACACACAACACAGTAGTTATAGGTTTTCAGAAGGTAAGTTAAACAGTTTAATAGGTTACTTAGGAATAAGGTCATAGCTCTGAAATTGCATCGTGACTTCTCGAGTTCCAAGTCAATGATAACCAGGGACCATAATGACTGTCTTTTCTCTTCCCTTCCATGGAAGTCTCCATTGGTTATCTTAGTAGAGTGGGTAGCCCCTCCAAAGAGAGGAGAGCTATCTGTAAAGCATGTGCCTTTCCTGGATATCCCTTCAAAGCAGTAGCTTTCCTTGGGATCCTAGGAATCAGGGAATAAACTTTGAGAACTTCTAAAGCACATTTATATATGAACAGATGAAGGTTTTAAGATGGGAGGGCACTTGGGCAGAAGAATTGCTCCTCTGGTTTTGGTAACATGAAGGAACCCCGAACTTTAGACCTCAAAGAGAAGCCAAAAAGGAACTCTCCCCAAAACCCTTAGCCAATGTAGACTGAGGGCTTCATTTGAGAATACAATGGTCCCTAGAATAAAAGACATGCACTCCTCAGTATGGCATTTAAAAGGCTCTATATGATTTGGTTCCCACTACTTTCCCAGACTGAATTGCCACAATTCATCTCTATACACTGTATGTTCAAGTCAAATTCACCTCTTCTTTGTTCCCTTGTTGCAACTTGCTTTATCCACCTCTGTCCATTGGTTTAGTGAATTAATCCTAAAATTTGGAACACACTTCTCCCTTAAGAACTAAAGTCCTTTTCTTCCTTCAGGGTTCAGCTCAGGTGCTAGCTCTTCTGAAAAGCATTTCTCCCCTCCAATAGTTTGTCCAAGTGTTTGTCTTCCTTACTTCTGTTTGTACCATAGATATCACATGTGAATTATATTATATGTATGTATAACTTTACATAACTTGTGTATGTACACATATTTGTATATGTTTATCTAAGTATCTTATCTCATTTACTTATCTATATCTCATTTTAATAAAGGCAAAGAGAGGAAGATAAGTGCAGAAAGGAGAATTTTCTGGAGTTTATGGCATAAATCCTTGGCACTCTCAATACCTTGAGTATGTGAAGGGGAATAATGTGCAAGAAGACTGAAGATGGAAATAATTGAGGTTGTACAAAGTCTTAAAGGTTAGACAGAGGAGAATATAAGTCTTTGAAAGTCAAGATCTTGTGTATTTTTTTTAATCTTTGAAGGTGTTTAACAAATGTTTCTTTATTTGGATTGATGTTGTTCAATCCTCTTATTTCTCATTCTTTTTTCTTATAGAATAGGAGTGCCTTGATGTCAAAAGCTTTCTAAAATTATCTTGTCTTTGAATTTGGAGGACCCAGCACAATACTTGGCATATAGTACTTAAGAAATGCTTTTGAATGGACTGCTTTATCCCTGTATTGTTGATTGTTTGTAATTGATTGAATTTGAAGGGATGACTAGCCAACGGGAGCCCAATCCTCAGAGTAGGGCTCTGCCAGCTGTCAACTCATTAGGGACCTGGTGCCTCTGCAGCTGAAAATATATGAAAATACTCAACAGAGGGGCTGGGATTGAGGGCACCTACAAAACATGCCAATAAAGGAATCTGATCTCTCTCTCTTTTGGTCTCTGTTTCTGTCTCTGTCTCTCTCTCTCTCTCTCTGTTTCTGTATCTCTCATTCACACACACACACACACACACACACACACACAATTGAGGGGATAAATGTTGTAAGCTTCTGGGTGGGGAAAAAAAACTTTGATCCTTTAGCTTTCTTTGTGTGAACTAAGGAGCCCACAATCAAATGATTCTGTTGTTCCTTCTGTTTTTGTTACTTCCTGATCTTAGATGAAGGAGTAATAGACATAGAATGACTTTGTGAACTCCAAAGGATCAGAAGAAAGGTAGATTAAGAGTCAGAACATCAGTGAATCTACCTGACATGTGGTGTCTGGGAGATGAGAGAACAACTTGTCCATACCTGGAAGTCAACTTGGTGAGGTGGATGTTAATAGAAACCACATTGTGCTTGAGTCTCCTCAAATCCATCAGCCAAGGACTTGTGTAGAAGACTTGGAGGTGCTGTACTTTGCTTCTTGCTATTATATTGTTTCTATCTATGAGTTTGTACTCTTCAGAAAGCAGATTGACAAGAGATAAATTTGTAGAGGGCCACAGATAGTGGGGAACCCTAGGCAAGTTATAAAACCCTTTAGTCCAATAAAAGGAACCCTGTCTGGTTCCACTCCCCATGGCCCCTCAAGGCTCTCACCCTTCCTGAGAAGTCAGGGGGCGATGACAACTTGTGTTATTATTAAAGCAGAGTTATACCAAATACAAAGAGACATCTACACACAATAGCATGTTGTTGCTGTGGTCCCACATGTGTAGTATATAGTTAGTACATGCACAGTGTGCTATACCTTTGTAAAGATATTAGGTTATATAAGCTGAGAGAATTTGGAATAAATGGATTCCATGTTTGACCATCCATGTGAGTCCCGCCTCTTCACTCCTCTTCTAAGGTCAAGGACTCAGGCTGGTACTGAAATCCTACGTGAGCTAGACTGGACATTACATTGTATTTCTTTTTATATTTCTAGGTTTATTCTCATCCTAAGTGTCATGACTGACCCAGACCACTTGGCACCAAGCTGATTCACCATCAGCACCGGTGACTTGACTCTCTATACCATGACTAGGATGTAGATGTTTCATTTGACATGGAAAGTGTCAGGGGCAAAAGTTTCTTTCCCAGAATCTCTAAAGAAAATGCAGAGGAAGTTGGAGGGACTCATTACAGTGATTCAGTAGTGAGGACATGTACTAATTTTGCTGATGAAGGATTAGTTCTGGATAGTAGAGCACCAGTTCATGATGGACCATGGAAATGTAGTGTCCAGGGGTCATGTGGCTACAATCTGATTGAGTAAAGCAAGTCTTTAATTTTCTCTCCATTATCAGCTGTAGAGGTCAAATCTGAGCCATTTCTGCTTCCCACAGAATTCTTTGTGGGAATTTGGCCTCACAAACAAAAAAAAAAACACTCTCATTTTAAACCATGAAAAAATAGTGGAAATATTTCTAATTCAAGTTGCTTTAATGATGAAAAACATTTGAATATTAATCCCCCTCCTATTGCTAATGCTCATAATGTAATCAGCAGCCAGCACAAGCAGGCACCCTCAGAGGGAGACAAAGTCCAACACACAGGAATTCATTTGGGGCTGGAGTTTCTCCTTCTAAGCACCCCCAGTTGTCATTTATTGAGAAAGAAAAACATAGGATAGGTTCAAACCTTTCTTAAGTACTCGAAATGAGGAGCAGTCACAAGAATAACTATAATAATAACTGACATTTATATAGTGCTTACTCTATACCAGAGGATTAATTAAGCACTTTATAAAGATTTTCTCATTTGATCCTCACAACAATCCTAAGACTTAAACGCTGTTGTTATCTCTACATTACAGAAGAGGAAACCAAAGTGAACAGAGGCTAAGTAACTACCCAGAATCACACAGCTCTTGATGATGTAAGGCAAGATTTGCAGTCAAGTCTTCCTCATTCTACACTTGATCCTCTTATTTACTGAGCTACATACCTGCCCTAGGTATGGCGAAGGATGGGAAGAAGACAGATACATATACTAGTCAGGGGCTAGAGAATGAACTCCTGTATAAAAGTGGTGATTCAGAGACTTAAGATAGCCTTCCAATGGCTTCAAAAACAAGATTGAAAAAGTTTGCTAGAAATGCTTCTTCTCTCTTTGACCGTGTTCTAATGAGATGGAGGCCAGTAGAGTCAGAATCCAAGATGAGACTGGGACTCCTGAAGCATCCAGACCCACCAGGCTCTTCCCTATGGGTTTTGTCACATAGCCAACATTATCATTCCTAGCTTAGTGACGTGAATAAGATGGAGCTTTGTTTCAGAGAGGAAGGGGCCATTATCTGTGCTATGTTTTCACAAGCATCAACTACCCCATTTTATAAGTGAAGCTTAGATAAATTGAGTGCCTCGTCCAAATTGTACAACTAAGAATTGTTATGTCTAGGACTCAAACCTAGATGTCCTTGGGCCAAGTGCAGTGGTTTCTTCACTTGCCATGTTAAGGAAGACCCCAGGTCAATGACATCTTCATTCTTCTTCTGGCTATACTCTTGACTCATTCTCTAATTTTCCCACACTCCTGATATCCAGCTCCCTTTCATTTGTCCTTTGCCCTTCCATTAGAAAGTAAGTTCCTGGGGCAGCTAGTTGGTGTAGTGGATAGAGCACCAGCCCTGAAGTAAGGAGGACCTGAGTTCAAATCTGACCTTAATACTTTCTGGCTGTGTGATCTTGGGCAAGTCACTTAATATGAATTGCCTCAGCCAAAAAAACAAAGTAAGCTCCTTAAGGGTAAAACTGTATTTTTGATAATATTTGTATTCTCAGAACTTAGAACACTGTCTGGTCACAGTTTATGCTTAATAAATAAATACTTGATTACAAATTCTGCAGTATTTTTTTTTCTAGTGACTTTAAAAGTTTTAAATGTAGAAGTTCCGCAATTTTAGCTACTTCCTTCATTTTCTTATTTCTTTTACCTATAAGTTAATGCATTATGTGCCAATGTTATCTCCTGCTTCTATATTTTACAGTCATTTTTTTCAAGTAAAAGAAAAATAACAAAGCGAAACACATTTTAAATTGTTGGACCTGTTTTCTCTTCCAAGTTTGCAATTATGCATGTCCTGAGTTTGAAACTTTATAGCAGATTAAAAACAAAGATTAAAAAAAAATAACAACAACCAACCTTGAGTTTGCTCAAAAAAATCCATCAAAATAAATAATTCATGTTAGGATGGACTGAATCCTAGTCTTTTCAAAGGTGCCAACAGATGGTTTACATTTATAGAAAGCACACTTGCTGACTTCCAAACAGAAATTAGAATTCAGAAAATACATCATTACAACTTCTCATAAGAACCATAATATCAGGGACTAAGCTTTGGGTTCTCCCAGGTGAGTAGCTTCCATCCAAATTGTGCTCAAAAGTGGAAAATTAAACAATGGACACGAGACATTAGTCTCTACTGGAAGAGAAGGGACTCACAGTGACCTTCGGACCCCTTTGGTCCACCTTTTATATCCTAGATTCATAAATATTCAAAATTATCCATTTGAGACAATGTGTCACTCTCCTGTCTGTCTCTGTCTCTCTGTCTGTCTCTGTCTATCTCTTTCTTTGGTTAAAAAAGGCTGAGCCTGCTGCTTTAATTTCTGATAATGGCATTTGGGTCAGGAACTTTTAACCACTATAATCAAGAGTGAGTGTTCAGCTCCTAAAAGGTCAGGCAAGTAGCCATTTCTGGTTAATTTTAGCAATTCCTTGGCCTAAGTGTGGCCACTCTAATACTATAGAATTACGGTAACTTTTCATTTTTAGTCAAGCTTGCCACCAGCCCAAATGCTCACATTTAACTCTTGTAAGGCTGTGATTAAGCCTGAGCTCCCTCCTGCCAGAAGGAACAATGGCCTGCTTATTAGGTTTCTGTCTAAAGAGAATTGAAGAGAAGGGAGCTTGGCAAATGAGCCAATTCATGGAATGGAAAAAAAAAAAAGAGAAAAAGGAGATTGGGGGAGGAGGAGAAATGAGACTGTAGCTATAAAGATACATCTATTTGAGTGCCCCAATAGAAGGAAAGCTTTGAGGTGGATAGTACAATGAAATAGAATGCCTGATGGATCAACATGTTGTCTATAAGAAACAAGTCTTGAATCATAAAGACATAACCAGGGTTCAATTAAAAGGCTAAAAAAATTCATTCTGCTTCAAATAACCTCAAAAACACATGAAAATCAACTGTGATCTCAGATGAAAACAATAGAAAAAATAAAAAGAAACAAGACAGTGAAAATATATTTTCCTCAAAGAAATAACAATGGATTAGTATAGATATTATGTGTATTTTTAAAAAGTTGTCAAGTGGTTTTATTAGTTATAAAATCTGATCAAGGCTGTCTCCAGTATATTTCCCCCTTTCCAATCCTCTAAAATCTTTTAACATACATAGTTATAGATATGGATAAATAAATATAGATAAGAAATTATATCAACAAGCAGTATACACCACTTAAAATATGACTTTTCTAATCATTATCAGTCTTGCACTCAGACAGCTCCAATGTAAAGCAATGTGCAGTATTGTGTAGATATAGCTTGATAGTATATATAACATACACATTCAATTTATCTATTATGTATACACATATGCCAAATGTTATAGCATCTAATACTTAAAGGAAAAGCTAATTAATTTACATAGAGAAATAGATAATAAAACCATAATGACTGTGTATTCCAAAGTAAACTCTTGAATATCTAACTAAATCCAACCAAAGATAAATTAGAAAGAAGTCTGTAATCTACAAATCAGATCTCTGGCAAATACTGAATAGAAACAGAAATGAATATAAATATTGTCACCTGTGCATGACACCTTTACAAAGGTTGAGTATCTGTTAGGGTTAAAAAACTTCACTAACTGCAGAAAATAAGAGAACTTTTGAATATATCACTTACCATCTCTAAAGTAATAAAAAACATAATTAATAACCATTTTTAAAGAAATGGTGAAAATTAATTGGATTCTAAATAACTTCATACTGAATAATTTTTGGATCAAAGAATCATAAGAAATTGACAAAATCAAAAAAAAAATTCTCGCATGGACAAAAGCAGTGAAATTATAAGGTAAAAAGCTATTGGGTTAAAAAAAGTTTCTCTAAATAAAATCTCATTTCTAAGATATAAAAGGAATTGATTTAAATGTATTTAATTTACTTCAATAAATATTTATTATGAGTATTATGTTCCAGGCACTGTCTTAAGTACCAGGGTTATAAATAAAAAAAAAAAAAAGATGCTCTCTGCCCTAAAAAAAGCTTACACTCTAATGAAAGAAAACAAAATAAAAAAAAAAAAGAGCTGGAAAAGTGGAGAAAAACACCAGGGCTGGTGGTGGAAGAGAAGCATCTTATTTCATAAAATTCAAGCCAAGTATAGCCACAGATGAAAGCTGGAGTAAACTGTGAACCTTAATTTTTTTTTTTTTTTGGTAAAGGAAAGCTTTACAATCAAAACCATCCAGTTAGAGGAGAGACTGAGGGAAGATGGTGAACATCTAAGAAAGCAGCATAGTTATAAAATCTGTGTTGCTCAAACTTACTCCAGGAGAGGCAACCATTCATTAATTGATAAATAGTAAAATTATTTGAAGAGGCAATTTTCTAAAGAAGACATCTATACTATCAATAGATATGTGAAAAATGCTCTGAATCACTAGTAATTAGATAATTTAAAATTAAACAACTCCAAGATTTTACTTCATGCTTATCAGATTGACAGAGTGGATAACAAAGAAGAAAAATGGCAAATGTCAGAAGTGCTTTGGGAAAACAAGCATATTCATAAACAGTTGGTGGAGCTGTGAATTGGTTCAGCTATTCTAGAAAATAATTTGGCATTGTCAGATTCACTAAACTGCCCTTATCTTTTGACTCAGCAACACCCCTACTGGGAAAGTATCCTAAAACAATCAAAAGAAGGATGGAAATTGTATTAAAACATTTACTTTTATTTTTTGTATTTCTATTTTGCTGTAACAAAGAATTGAAAACAAAGGAAGAACGAACCATCTAGAAAATGACTGAAAAATTATGTTGCTGGAATGAGTAGCATCTTATTGCATCATAAGAAATGACAGAAGGATAATTTCAGAGAATTAGTGGAAACTTGTATGAACGAATGTACAATGAAGTGAATAGAACCAGGAAAACAATTCATCAATTAATATCAACATCACAACATTGTAGAGATAAAGAATTTGGAAAGACTTAAGGACTGTTATCATTGTAATTATCAACCATGAATTCTAGAGGACCAAAGCTCCAGCATGTTTTCCACTCTTGGATGGAGAGATGACAGACCCAAGGAGCAGAATGAGACATGAACTTTTTAGACATGACAAATGTGTGAATTTGTTTTATTTGATTAAGCTATAATGATTTGGTTTCATCCTTTTTTTTTTTTTTTGAGGAAGCAGATTTGGATGGAATAGCAATTAATAGTACTGAGAGAAAAGCACACAAAAGAAACAAAAAGGTCACTGAACCATTAAAAATTCACACGAGGGTCATTTATCTAGAATTAGAATGTATCTTAAAAGACATATAGTGCAATCCATCCATTCTGCAGAAAAGAGAACTGAGATAGTGAGGGGCTAGTGACTTGCTCAAGATCATAGAGCTAGTAAATATCCAAGAGGAGATTTGAATCCATGTTTTTCTGATGTCAAATCCCAAATTCTGAAGGAAATTAAGACAAAGTAGTAGCATGCTGAATTTATTTTTTAAATCAAGATATAGATTGAATTTCCTTTTTTCTATTTTCTACAAACAAATGTTCTCCTTTTTGGTATTCATCAAAATCAGAATTTCTTTAATGCCTATTGAGTGATTAAAAAAAGAAGCAATTTTCCAATGGGCAAAGGTTATAAAGGAAGCAATCTTCAAAACATAATTTTAATCTATTAATAGCCATGTGTCAGAGTGTTCCAAAGCAGTTCTGATAAGATTGACTTAAATAAAAACAACCTGTGGTGTCATTATCCTAACAAATTGGCAAAGATAAGAAAAGATGGGCTTAGATGAGGCCTTATGGAAAGACAAATAATTAATAGTATAATAGAGAGATAATCGGAGCAGGATCTGTCCAATCTAAAGGGCAGTTCTTGTTCTGAGAAGGCTGCAGGAGGGGTTATTTCTCTTTATCACAGTTCGGAAAGAGAATCAATAAGCTCAAGAGTGCCCCAAAAGGGTAACCACAATGGTGACAGTCTTGAATTCATGATGGAAGAACTGTGTTGGGAGAACTGTGAATGGTTAGCTGGGAGAAGACAAAATTGAGGAGAAATATGATATTTGCTTTCAATATGGGTGCTCAATGAATGCTTTTCATTGATTGGACCAAAATTAAACTTTAGTACCTTTAGTACCTTTTTTGTTTTGTTCCCAGGGAATGACCTTGGGGGATGGGGCATGCTTTTGTTTGTGAAGGTGCACTCTTTCCCTCCAATAATCTGAACTTACAAAAACCTGAAACTCTAATTAAGGAAACATGGACACATCCAAGAGATCTCTAAAGTCCTAGTGCAGTTTTAAGTTTGATTAAAATGAATAATTTAAACCTAAAAGTGCATTAAGATATTTGGGGATATCATAACTAAGTATATTAAGCATCAATATAAAATAAATAAAAATATATTCAGAGGAATTAAATATAAGGTAGTTTTGGGAAGAAGCAAAGACCATTAAAGAATACTTTGGTCCCTATTCATGTAGCTTCTTTTCCCCTTATCCCAAGACCAACACATATCAACTTTGCCCCAGGCATGAGAAACCCTTATTACAGCCCTGACCTGAGTTCTGAAAGACCTAACAAATTGCCAAAGGGTTGCACTCATTTTGCAGATGAAGAACAAAACCAGAATGTGGAAGTGAGGCAATCAAGATCACCCAGCTATTTCATGGTATAGACAGGACTCAGATCCAGACCAGGTCTCCCCTCTTTCCTCACCTCCTATGCATCTGCTTTTCAGAAAACTGGGGACTAGTTTTCCTGAACAATTGTTAGGAAGAAGCTCTCCTGGGCATGAAGCAGAAATATAGTATTTCATGCAAGAGCTTCCCAATTAACCAATTTATGAACAATCACAAGAATAAAAGAATTATGCTCAGCAGAATGTGCTGTGTACACCCGAGAAAATGGAAACAAGCCCTGAATTACCCCGTGAATCATTAATAGAATTGGTGCTAATTAGAAGGAGAAAATCCTTTGGTGAAGAAAAAACGTTCCCAAACTGTGATATATTCATAGTAAATAAAAGTCAGACAAATGTAAAATGAGGCAAAGAAAAGAGGAGGGACATTGAAAGATGGTCTCTTGGTCACTCTCTAAGTCAGCTTGGCAGCCCAGGATGGGTATTCAGGGAATGCTGGGTATTCACATATGTGAGTCACGAGAGGAGCTCATTCTCTATGCTACCTTTGATGATCCTTCTAAGTATAAGCTTCAGGGCCTGCAATTGTTTCTGGGGAGAGAAAGGGAAAGAATAAGCATTTTATAACATTTACTACTTACCAAACACTTGCGAATTGCTTTTTAAATATGATCTCATTTGATATTCACAACTGTGCAACATTAACTGATTTGCTCAGGGTCTCATAAGTAATCAATATCTGAGGCTAGATTTGAACTCAGAACTTCCTAATAATGCCAGATCCAGTGTCCTATCTATTGTGCCCCTAACTTTCCCTACTGAGCAGCTAGATGTCACAATGGATAGAATGGAGGGCTTGGGGACATGAAGACCTGAGTTAAAGTCTCACCTCAGATCATTACTTAGCTGTTTAATCTTTGGACAAATCACTTAATCCCTCTTTCAAAATTTCCTCATCTGCAAAATGAGAATAACTGCACTTATCTCACAGGGTTGTAAAGAGCAAAAAAGTATTTACCAGCACTTCACTACTCTGAAAGTACTCTGGAAGGGTTTATTATTATATTTATCATAGCATCATCATGACTAGGTTTTAAGTCCCTTGAGGGAAGGGACTATTTTTATTGACTCCCGTACCTCTTACAGATGTTTCTTAATTGAAGAAATAAATATAACTAAGGTTGTGATCCCATCAAGTTCCATTCCAGGTACATTTCACATTTTATTTTGTTGGCAGCCCCTAAGACAGTGGAGAGACTCAAAGTGTGCCAAATGGTCCACTAACCATTCCATTTCACTACCTTCTTCTACTCCCCCTAAAGGAAGACCTGTCCATGGTGTTGATTTATGAGGGATGCTGTGGGTGAAAAACATCTACTCTGGTGGTCAATGGTTTCCCAGATAATGACTTCCCTTAAAGAAAAAGAATTCTCTGTAGAGTTTTCCCAGAATCTCTGGGAGATTAAGTCATAGGTATTACTGGAGAGATGGTTAGTTGTGGGTTACTGAAAGACTAAGGATGGAAGTGTTAGTTTCCTGTTAGTAAGATATACAGAGCATTTAGTGTCATGGGGCAAGAAAGACCCGAGAAAAGGGAATGTTGGAGTGGTAAGCAATATTAGAAGCACAATGCCAGGGCTGGGAAGAACACGGCACCATCGCCACTGCTGCCGCCACTGCCACAGTCACTGCCATCACCTCTACCATTGCTGCCACTACCTCATATTATGTGGCCTTAAGAGAGTTGCCAAATACTTTAGACACAATCTCCTTTGAACTTCACAACAATCCTGAAGGCAGGGCCTTTAATATTCTCATTTTGTAGGTGGAGAAACTAAAGTTCTCCATTTGCCTTCTGTAAATCAGCTTCCTGACAGCATGGTGCTAATAGCATTGACTACTTGCCTTATTCTGGAGTTCGATCCCCTTGCTGTTCATCTGGGGTCCTGATAGGACTTTGAGGAACATTCTACAGGCAGGGAGGGGATTGAATGGGAAAAGGATCATGGTGGGCACTCTTGCTAGGTGGCCTTGCAAATGGCAGGGTGATGGGGAGAACCTGACATGGATGAGGTTTCATGGCCCTGGGCACCATGACATCAGAGAAAACCAGCCTCAGGGGCAGCCTAGTGAAGCAGGACTAAGTAGGCAAGAGAAACACCCTCACCTTTTCCTTTGTTATTTTGAGCTCTCGTGCCTTGTTCTCTAGAGCCTGGGAGCGAATGGCAAGAAGAAGGGGTGGCAGCCAGAAGCTTTGGATTCCATCCCTACTGTCATTTGTAGGAGTGTTTGAGGATTTTCTTTCTGATCACTCAGTATTACACATATATATTTATACTTCCATGTACTGTATCTGTCATAGAATGTAAATTCATCATCTCTCCAGCGTCTAGTGGAGTGCTTTGTATGTGGTAGACTGAGTACTTGTTTGTTGACTGATTCATCTCTGACCTCAGCATCCTCTTCTGTAAAAGGAGAGTGTCTGCTAAACAAACTTTGAGATCCCTACATTTCAGGAAGAAGGTCAAGAAAGGAAGGTAGAGTGAGGGAAAGGAAATGGAAAGCCTTGCATGTCTACCTGCATGCCTAGGACTCCAGGTTCAAAGGACATTCTTGGTTCCCACTCAGATCTCCAGTGGACTGAAAAGAGCTCTGCTCTTGGTGTTGGAGAAGTGGCTCGGTTACCCAGTACCTGGGAGACTTTGGAGAAGTCCTCTCAAATATGTAAAGTGACTTTCCTTCCAATTCTAAAACTATGCTTATATTTTCTCTAACCTTGAGAGAGAAAAACAGCAAACCCAAACAATATTCTGCTGGCTCCACCCAAGCATCTTGGGCTATCCCAAGTCACTTTGAAGGAAGTTTGTTTTCATGTGGTTATCTTAGAAAAAGGGACACAAACTAAGTATTGGACATGTTGACTGGTTGAGAAAAAGGAGGGATATGTTCTAACCTGGACCTGAGGTGCAGTCTTGGGGGAGGGAGGAAGTACATATTATGAAGAAAATTATTATGAAGGCATGGGCTGTGACAATTACATTATAGATTTGATCACCACCGATCAGAGTCCCCGGTTGGCCAAGCTCTGCTCAGATAAGGAGACTCAGGGCCGTACCAATTATGCCCTGAACTACACATTGGGATTGGAAGTCCATTCCACCCCCCTTGCTCCAACTCAGACCCCAAAGAGTTCATGATGGCAGACCCAACAAGTATAAGGCAACCAACCACCAATGCTGAAGCCCATGTCTTGCTCAGGCCCTAGACATGAAGAAGACACACTCCATGATGCTAATTTAATGAGCTTAGAACTTCCAACAGTAAGATAGACAAATCCTAGCCCTTGCCATGTGTTGTCACTGCACTCTCCAGACCCCAGAGGCTGCCCTCTGCCTTGCAGCTGATGCGTCCTATCCAAGCTATTTACCTTAGACAAAAAGCAACCTCCAGAGAGAGACCTTTTCTGTTTGTATCCTAAGCACTTAGCCCAGCGTCTGATACACACTAAACACTTAATAATCTCTTCTTTCCTGGCTGGTTAACTGCCTGACTTATCTGAGTATTACTCATTGTGGGGATAAAATGCCATTCTTTGGTGGGAATTCTATACTCATTTCCTTGCTGGGGTGGGAGAAATAGTTTGAAATAGTGGAACTATTGCAGCAGGCTAAGTTGGTGGTTCACAAGAATGGTTCTCTCAACACCCCCTTCCCCCACTAATCTTGCCTGGTCTTTCCTGATTGTGATTTTTTATAGGACAAACAGCTCTCAGTAGATCCAGAAGCCATCAAGCCTGCATGGATAGCTTTAAAGCACTATTTCTCAGTTTGTATGCCTTCAAATTATGCCTAAATAACACAGTTATTTTTGACTGATTGATTCTAAGAATTTTGCTATTACAGCCAAACTATGACATTTTGCATCATATATTTTTAGCGTTTTTAAAGAATGAAATGCTCTTCTATTTTTTAAAATGATTTTTCATTTTGAATTTCAGCCAAATATCTCAAAAATCCATAGCTCCTGGAACTTAGGGAAAATTAGCGAGGCCAGGGAAAATGTACGAGATCCATGGCTGCAGCTGGGGAGAGAAGGAAGCTCATCTATTGATTCCTTAGAAGAGTGGCCACAGATTGCTGGCTTTGGAAATCTTTTTTGTTGTTGTTGTCGTTGCTAAAAAGGTTATGGATGATGTCATCACTGTTGCTGCAGGTAAAGAGGCTTCTGTGCATTTGACCTTTCAAGTACTTATATTGACGTGCTGAATATCACTGTACCATAAATTCACCCTGGGCATCTTACTCTCCAAAGTTCAAAATGAAATGACAGCACTTCACTGTACCAATTTCTATCTGATGCTTCCTTGATTATTGAAAAGGCTTGGTGGCCATCTAATTCAAATAGATAAAATGTATTATCCTCCAGTTTAACTAAGTGAATAGTTCTTTCCTGTCAACAAAAGTTTGTCATTTAAATCCATCCATCCATCCATTTATCTATCGATTGATTGAGCCATCTATTTATCTATCTATTATCTATCTCTCTATAGACATACACATACATACACATGCAGATATATTATATAGATTGCTGTATTTCTCTTTATCTATCTTTTAGGAAAGATCAATATGATTACTTCCTACACCAACTCATATGCAAACACACATCCAAATTTGATCAAACTACATGGGGCAAAGGATGAAGGATCTTTTTCATTCCTTGAGAATGACTAGAAAGTTTGGAAAAATCGAGCAGTTTTATCTAATCTAATTCTGAAGAGTGAGTGGGTGAAATAAAAAAAAATCATAGAAACAATAAATAATTTCAACCAAGAGGAAGATAATAATGAGACAACATACCAAAACCTTTGGGATGCAGCCAAGACAATTCTTAGGGGAAATTTTATATCTCTAAATAGTGATATGAATAAAATAGAGAAAGAGAAGATCAATGAATTGGGCATCTAATGAAAAAACTAGAAAAAAGAAGAAATGAAAAACCCTTAATTTTATACCAAATTAGAAATTCTGAAACTCAAAGGAGAGATTAATAAAATTGAAACTAAGAAAATTATTGAACTAATTAATAAAACCACGAGTTGGTTTTATGAAAAACAACAACAAAATAGATAAATCTTTGGTTATTTTCATTAGAAAAAGGACAGAAAAAATCAAATCACCAGCATCAAAAAAGAAAAGGGTGAATTTATCACAAATTAAACAAAATTAAAGCAATAATTAAAAGTTATTTTTCCCAACTTTATGCCAGCAAATCTGACAAACTAATTCAAATGGATGAATATTTTAAAAATATAAATTGCCCAGATTAACAAAAGAGGAAGTAAATTAATTAAATAGCTCCATTTAGGAAAAAAAAAGAAAAGAAATTGAACATCAATGAACCCCTTAAGAAAAAAATTTCCAGAGCCAGATGCATTTATAACTGAATTTTACCATATATTTAAGTAACAGTTAATTGTAATACTATGTAAATATTTCACAAATAGGTGGAAAAGGAGTTCTGCCAAATTCCTTCTAAGACACAAATGTGGTACTGATACCTAAACCAGGAAGAACCAGAATAGAGAAGAAAATTATAAATCAATCTCCCTAATGACTATTGATGCAAAAAAATAAATAAAGTATTACCAAAGAGATTATAATAACTCATTAGCAAGATATCTGATACTATGATCAAGTGGGCCCAAAAGGTCATAAAACTGTGCATACCCTTTGATCCAGCAGTGTTATTACTGGGTCTGTATTCCAAAGAAATCATGAAGTAGTCAGAAAGAAGTGTGGCAGCTCTTTTTGTGGTAGCAAAGAATTGGAAAATAAGTAGATGCCCTCAATTGGGAAATGGCTGAATCAGTTATGTGATATGAAAATAATGGAACATTATTATTCTATATAAAATGATGAACAAGCTGATTTTAGAAAGGCCTGGAAATATTTATATGATATTGAGTGAAACAAGTAGAGTACATGATATTGAGTGAAACAAGTAGATCCAGGAATACATTGAATATAGTGACAACAAAAGTCTGTGATGATCAACTATGAAGGACTTGGTTCTTCTCAGCAGTTCAGTGATCCAAGGCAATCCCAATAAAGTTTGGATAGAAGAAAATGCCATTTACATCCAGAGAATGAATGTAAATCAACACATGTGATGTTCACTTTTTTTTTCCTCTTTTATTTATTTTTTGTGGTTTTTCCCTTTTGTTATAATTTTTCTCCTCCAACATGATTAATAAAGAAATGTGTATAAAATTAATGTACATATATAATCACAAAAAGCCCCAATAAAACAAAGATTAAAAAAATAAGGACAAAGAATGGGCAATCTTTGTCATTCCTTGAGAGTGACCTGGAAATCCTTGAAATAATGACCAGAGTTTCTTTTCCTCTCCTGAGAAATATTGCTGTATGTTTTGCATTAGGGGCGGGAAAGAATGTGACCATCTGAGTGGAGTTGTTGATAACTGATCATACCCCATTCTATACTTCATCAAGCCAAGGTAAGGTGACATAGATATGTTGATGTTCTAGATAATATGACAATCAGGAGTTCAAATGGTATCGACAGGGTAGCATATTGTACTAAATTAAACATAATGACATTTATAGGGATAGTTGTAAAGTCTTGTATGAGCTCAAAAAATCAATTTCACAAGTAGAAATTGGGGAAAGCACAATAACACAGAAATCCATATTTAAAAAGAGGATCTAGGATTTTATAGGGCTGCTATCCCAGTATGAGTTTTTTTTTTTTTTAAAGAGATGCAATGAAGTAATAGAAACATATTACACATTTAAATTGCTTTGAAAGAAAAATAATTGCTAGGACTAGCCTATGGATATTTTGATTTGGTTAGACCTGTGCTGTCACTGAAAAAATACTCCTGGTGAAGAAGTAGCCCTTACCAATTCAGACTGGTATCTACTCTACATTTTCTAAGTGTACTACTTAGGGGCACTTACAAGGAACTACCTAGGAAGTTTGCGTAACCAGTATGTGGCTAGGAACCTTGATACTGCTAACTTTCAAGATTTGCAAGTTAACTCTTTCTCTATGTATATATAAATACTCTACAGTATTCCTCTAAAAATCTTCACGGGGGCCTGGAAGATATTTGTGGTTCACCAGGGAGATGCCAAAAAAGTGCCAATTATGATTAGTACTACTGAGCCGAAGAAGATTCAAGTCCAGGGTTAGTGATGTTTGGTGGCCATTAATGGGCAATCCTGGCTTTGCTTCAATAAAGTCAACATTATCAATACTGCAGAGGGATGCAGATGTGCATTAAGACTGTCACCTAAGGCATATAAGGATTGTGGTCTGTGAAGTCAAAGAATTTGTTGTGCATGAACCCTCTAATAATTCCCAGCGGAGCCAATCCCTGCCAATGTCATACTTTGCTTTGCTTGACCACAATATTCCAGAATTTCACTAGAAAAGATCCATTTAAAGTTTTTGAGATCTTTCTTTCATTATCTCTTCTCTGTGCCTCTCAGTCACACACACACACACACACACACACACACGCACACATGTACACACACATGATGTAGATGTTTGTATTTATATAAATGAATACACACAATTAGACATACATAGTAAATAGATCCCAGGCCTCAAAGTCCCATCAGTGATAGAAATTAGCTGCAGGGACCAGGAGATCATTATATACTTCAACAATAATACTATACGATGATCAATTCTGATGGACGTGGCCCTCTTCAGCAATGAGATGAATCAAATCAGTTCCAATGGAGCAGTAATGAATTGAACCAGCTACATCCAGCAAAGGAACTCTGGGAGATGACTATGAACCACTACACAGAATTCCCAATCCCTCTATTTTTGTCCACCAGCATTTTTGATTTCCTTCACAGGCTAATAGCACACTATTTCAGAGTCCGATTCTTTTTGTACAGCAACATAATTGTTTGGACATGTATATTTATTTTGTATTTAATTTTTACTTTAACATATTTAACATGTATTGGTCAACCTGCCATCTAGGAGAAAGGGTGGGGGAAAGGGGGGGGAATCGGAACAAAAAGTTTGGCAATTATCAATGCTGTAAAATTACCCATGCATATAACTTGTAAATAAAAAGCTATTAAAAAAAAAGAAAGAAATTAGCTGCAGGATCTTGGGCAAACTTTATGAATCTCTCCAAGAGAGTAGGTTACAGAAAAAATGCCAACCTGCAGTGGGATAATGAGCTTCCTTATCCAGGAGTTCCCTATACAACAGAGATCACTGCTCTAGTCTCAATTATTACATAGGTAAAGATATGTTTATAACTCTCTGCAGATATCATACACATAATGCCATTTACAGAAAAAATGCTCCATATTTGATAGTCAGAATGTCTGTATTTGAAACCTGACTATGCCAATTATTAGTTGTATGATCCTGGGCAAGGATTTCACCTCGCTGGGTCTTAGTTTTCTCATCTATAAAGTGATAAAATTAAGCTCCATGATGTCCAAGGAACCTTCCGATTCTCAATCTATAACTCTTTGATACTTCCAAAAATTCCAAAGAGGATTTTAGATAAAAAGGTGTTCACCATCTTCTCCTGGGAAGCAGCTTCTGGTGATGGTGGATCCAATTAGACAAAACAAGCAAGCAAACAAACATGAAACAATGGAACGTCAGACAGAGTAAGAATTGTAGGATTCGAGTTCTGCATCTAAATAGCTGTCCACATGCATGAGAGAGGTAAGCCAGAGCCCAGCTCCCAATGCCCAGGCACTGCTCTGCATAGTAATGGAAAACCCTGGGGGAGCTATTGCTGCTACTGCCTTTAAATGCTCTCATTGGTTTCTTTTATGTTTCAAAATGTGAGTAGGCAATTTGAGACAGTGAGAGAACTGTAAATGAAGAGGAGACAGGATTCTCTTTGCCTTAATTCCATCACTTTGTTAACCTGTGTAGGAGCTGTCCAGCCCTGTTCTGAAACTCCATTAATTAAAACTAAGTCTATTTCAATTGTATGATTTTGCAGTCCACAAACGGCCATGCTGGAAATGCCACTTAGAACAGTCAGAGTTGGATCATTTGGAGCTTATGCCCAGGAAGCAATGTTCATATGCAAATTGAATATTGGCAGATTAAGTAGCTTTTATGAAGGCAGGGCCTCTAAGAAGATCCCAAGGCCATTTTGAGAATCACTTGGGTGGGCCATTTGGGGCAGGAATGAGGGATGATAAAGCACCTCTATCCTTTGCCTCCTGGTGTCCATCATTGCAACACAAAGCAACATTCTTTCGGGGCCCACAAAGTTGTTGGACTCTACTCTACCCTAGCAGCAAGAATCCCATCCATCCTGACAAAATGCAGCCTCATGTGCTGACAGTCTGAGAGCCTGATAGGTCAGGTTGGAAAATACAAGAGCCAGCTCAGAATAATAGTTCATTCATTTAAAGCCATTTAGTTAGGCACAATTCATTGGTCTTTTAGGATGGGGTTATCTGGATGTTATTTTTTATTTTACTCTGGAAAAATATTTAACTTGTAATTTAAATTCACATACACCTAAAATCGAATGAAAGAGAGATTTACATAAAAAATAAATCTTTATGGCAAAACTTCCCAATTACAGAGAAGTAAAATCGAGTTCTCAAAAAGTGTGTTATCTGATCTCAAACCTTGGGAAGTCAAAAACCCAGATTTAGATGTTGAAAAAATCCTACAAAAAATTTTAAACCAGTGTTCCCAAACTTTTTGGCCTTAGGAACACTTTACATTCTTAAAAAAACATTGAGGACCTCTAAGAGCTTTAGTTTATGTTGGTATTATCTAGTCATATTTATGCATAATAAATATCCTCATTTTAGACATTTAAAAATATTAATGTTATTATAAAAAATAGTTTGAACTGTACAAGAGTCCTGAAAGGATCTCAAGTATTTCTGGATCACATTTGGAGAGCCAATGATCTAGCCTAACACAGTTATTTTGCATATGGTGAACCTGAGGTTCAGGGAAATAATATAATTGGCCAAAGATCAATAACATGGATAGTAAATAATGTAGTGGAGCTCTGGAGGTCAGATTATTGGCCTCCACTGCCAGAGTTAACCTGACAGCAACATATTATGTAACTGTAGAGATTTGGAATTGGACATTGGGTTGCTTTCTGTCTGCAAAGAGACTCCTCATTCATTGGAAGCATGGCCATGAGGGAATAATCTGGATCATTTCTACTTCTCAGTAGAGCATCAGTGAGCAGATTCCCCCACAAGGGAATTCCACAATTCTAGAATTCACGTCATGTCTACAATCATGAAATGCATGATTAGAACAATCTTTTAGGCTATAAAGTTAATGTGAATCTCACGAGTCAGGCCAAATACGTTGCTATATTAAACTCTACTTTTCTGTCCTATCTAAGATTTTATGTAGAAGTGACATGGTGTGGTGTGAAGAATTTTGTTTCTGCCAGGAGACATGGATCCTTTAACTAAATCCCTATTTGACCTCGATCAGCTGTCTTCCTTTTTCCTCATTTGTTCATTAGTTAAATGTAGTCAACCCCAATCTCACCAGATTGTTTGAAAATCTATAAAGATAATGGGCAAAGCTTACTCTGAAAAGTATCAGGTCCTATGGAAACCAAAATAGACAATAACCAAGCAAGCCGATGATTTCATAAACATGAATTTTGATATTAATCAGACTGTCATAGAAGGCATAGATGATAGTTCTCAAGATCTTTTGGACTCTCCAATTTGATTCTTTAATCTCAGCTAATTTTCCCCATCATTTCCAAGAGGTGTATGACAATGTAGACTTTCTCAGGAGCCCTGACTTTGTGTTACAGTCATGTCTCTAACCAGGAGTCAAAGGATAAATCCCTTCCCCTCTTTGAGCTTCAGACAAGAGCTCAAGGTCCTTCCCTGTTAAATGAATCTATTGACCAATTCTCTACAGCTACCTGTCACTGAAGTAGATGCAGCATACACATTTCAGGACTAAACCACAATTTAATAATGGCCCCAGAGCCTCAAAGCTGACCAACTGTGTTCCATTACTAATTTATCAGGTGCTAAAAGCACCTTCACTGAGGATCCCAGGCAGACAATGGAGCCTTTGATGGGGCAAGAGACTCATCATTTAAAGGATAAGCATTACCATTTTAAAATAATGGCAAAGGCATGGCCTGAACTCTCTAAAACAGTCCATTCTACTAAGGAGGCAGTCTCAGCATAAACACACCAAAGAGAAAAGCTTTTAGTTGGAATATTTGAAGAAACATGGGGGGCAGATCCCACTATAAACTTTATTCTCATCATCCCCACTTTGGAAGAGGAAATAAAGAAGTGATTCACTTTCAGAAAGCAAAAGATAAAGTTTCATAATTGTTCACATTTATATGATGCTTTAAGGTTTGCAAAGCACTTTACATATAATCTCATTTGAGCCAAATAGCATGAAATAGATGTCATTACTATTCCCATTTTACAGATGAAGAAAACAAGTATGAGAGCACTTAAATGACCTAATAAGGATCACATAGTAAGTGTCAAGGGCTGGAATTGAACTTGAATTTTCTTGAGTTCAAGTTCAGCCATCTGTTTACTGATCTACCTTCCTTCTTTATGTTTAAAACACATTGGTTTTCAGGAGGAAAAATTATCAATACCAACTTTGAGTTCCATAAATTACAGCCAGACCAGTAAAGTGTTGTTGCTCATGAAAAAAAAAATTATCTGGATCAGGAAGCTTGATGCTATTTGCTCAAAGGACACCAGTTTGGATAATGGACACCTCTTGTCTCACCAGAATGAATGCTCTTATTATAATTGTTGAATAAAGCAATTTAGAATAAAATGACATAGGTTATTTCATCAGATGTAAACTACTTCATATATAAGGTTTTAGAACATTTTGATTTACTGTTTAATCTCTCTCTCTCTCATTATACAGACTGAGACTGAAGATTTTTTCCCCATGCTTAGTATCTTTTCCTCTTTTAGACACCTTGTAAATTAGTCCCTTCATAGCTTCCCAATTGTGTTGCCTCCAGCACTCCTTTGGATAACTTCATTCTGTTCCTTTACTTTTCCCTATCATCGTTCTCTTTAGTATCATTGCCACTTTCCAAAACCTCAGGGTTTGTAATGTTATAGTATTAGTGTGATAACTCTACATTTTTTGATGGGGGAACCGGTTTGTTGAAATATTTTTCACAAATCTTTTCCATTTTTTTCCTTTTTTTAATATCCTACTTTCCTTTTACATGCTTGAATGCCTTTGGGATGATGTTGCTTAGATGGGTATTTTGCAAAGGATGATAGCTAGAAAATAAAGATTAATATCATTTCATAAAAAAGAAAGATGGAGTAAAGATTGGATCCAGTTAAAAAATATAGGCAAGTTTCTCTGTCTTTGTCTTTGTCTCTGTCTGTCTGTGGCTTTCTACTTCTCTCTGTCTCTCTCTGTCTTTCTCTGTCTCTATCTCTCTTTTTCTTCCTCTCTATCTACTATATGTATGCTTTTATAAATACTTATCCGTATTTTCTCTACACATTCTGATCTTACAGGAATTATGTGACAATATATGTTCTCATAGTCAGTATGTATCTGGGGGAGGACTTAGACTCAGTTCATTCTGACTTCAAAGTACAGACACTTTACCCTCATTAATATGCTCATATTACATATATATATGATATTTCTCATATGATATGATATGATATTTCTCAGCATTTATGAGGCTAAATTAATCTGAATTTTCAGTGTTGACATTAGTAGCCAAAAGAAAGAAGAAGCACATTGTTTGTTTGGTTACTGATAACCACTTTTGTTTGTGTCATTCTACTTAAACAATTGTATCTGTTTGGTGAGACATTCATTTGGCATGTATATGCATTAAGAGGCTGTCATCTAGAGCAAAAAACAAAGATTTCACACACTCAACTAGATTTTGATCCATTGCTGCAAGACAATATTTAGTTCCCAATGTTAAACCAAAGTTAAAAGTTTCAAAGTTAAAAAAAAATGAAGGAAAGCAAACAAACTAAAATGTTCCATCAGTCCCGGCCATTGTGATGACTCCATACCTTAGTAAAATGGTCAGGCTGGATGGAACATCTCAAACAATAATAAACTCACAAACTTCCTATGTCTATGTAATGGATAACCACAGAATATGAAAAAAGCAATTAAAGTAATTCCAAAAACATTTTGGAGCTTCAGTTTATGTGTTGAAAGATAGTCTATTTACAATTGGTGCTTTGGAGACTTCCCGATGTTTGTTGAACAGTTCTTCTGCTCACTGTCCTGTTTCTAGATGTGCCAGTGTACTCTGAACCTCTCCTCAAAATACAATGTCATCCATCTCTGAAAATAGTCTCATAGAGGTGCATGCATGTCTCTATGGGGCAAAGTCAACCATGATAGGGAAAATCATGGTCACTGTACCTACTGTGCCTTTTAAAACCTCCTAAAATGTTGCTTGTCTTATAGGAGTTGAGGGTAGAGCAGGAACAAATCTTAGTGATCAATGAACCTAACACCCTTACTTCTTTTTTTTTTTTAATTTTTATTTAATAATTACTTTATATTGACAGAATCCATGCCAGGGTAATTTTTTTTTTACAACATTATCCCTTGCACTCGTTTCTGTTCCGATTTTTCCCCTCCCTCCCTCCACCCCCTCCCCTAGATGGCAAGCAGTCCTATATATGTTGGATATGTTGCAGTATATCCTAGATACAATATATGTTTGCAGAACCGAACAGTTCTCTTGTTGCACAGGGAGAATTGGATTCAGAAGGTATAGATAACCCGACACCCTTACTTCTTAAAGATAGAAGTTGAGGCCTAGAGGAACGGTGTGCTTTGCCAAAGTTACAAGGCAGCAAGTGGCAAGTTCTTTGACACTCCAATTCTGGTGTCCCTTTTACTGGACAATTATGTCCATCTTTTGATCAACATCCCCCCCCCATTCCATTTATGAGAAACAGAATCTAATTGCAAAGACCCCTTAAGAAGTCCAGATACTTTACTGATTTTGAAGTCCATTTCTCTAGTCTCTGAGTTTCTTAGTAGGGAGAATGTAGAAGATGCTCTGAAAGAAGGGAATGATAGGGGAGACAGGTATTTTTGGTAGATGGGTGGGTGATTGCTAAAACTCACAAGGATTTTGAAATTGTCAAACCTAACCTCCACATTTGACAAGGAAGTTAAGCTGAGACCCAAAGATGAGAAGTGACATTCATAACCATCTAGAAAAGCTATTAAAGACTTGAACTAAATGTTGTGACTCCAAGTCCAGGGGTCTTTCTCTACCTGAAGGAGAGAGAGTGTTTCTTCCTTCAAATATATGCACTTTATAAAGGTTTCTGTTTTCTTTCTTTCTTTTTAGTGAGGAAAGGAAAATCCACAAATGGATATATTATGTGGGATTTTCTGTGAATATAGGGACCAAGTCTTTCTCTGCACCCTCATGGAAGACGAGAGGCTCTCTAACATCATGTCAGTGATGAGAGACTGGAAAGACTCTGAATCAAGTCCATTCAACAGACTGTCTCCTCTCATAGAACTAATTTGCCTAAGTATTGTACAATTCATTACCTAGAGTAAGTATTTTACCATTTAATTCCCAGAACCCCAAGGTGTTCTCTTTCAGCAAATTCCCATAATATGTGTAGAAACAGAAACAGAATCTACGGATGCAAGGGGATGGGGGTCTCAGTTCATAAATGTGTTTCTAGTAACCAAATCCACATATCTTTTTGGAAAGTTCTCTAGTTCTTCGTTATTGTTGCTGTTTGTCTTGCATTTTTGAAGAAGGCTATGACATTAGTGATATCAAGGCATGAAAATGAATTGAATTTAAGTTAGGGAGCACTGTGGAAAATTACCAGTCTCACCATGTCTTCTAGACTATCTGGATCCAGTAGCAATATGAATCTGGATGCCTAGAGATGGCCCTGGATCCAGTGGTAGACCTTGGCCTTTTTAAGTAAAAGTTTCAATTATTCTTGTTTTGGTCAGAAACGTTAAAGGTTTTCCCTTCACACACACACACATGTATATATGTATGTATTCACATATATACATATACATACATACATATATATGTATATATAATTTATTTGTTATGTATTAATAACATATAAAAGAGGCTGTTCTCTGTCTCATTTCTTACCTAGCCTTAATCACTAATAGGCCATTGCCTCAGTCAAATTGAGACGCTCTAAAGATTTTAGATCTGTTATATTCAATTTCCTCATCTCATCAGTGGATAAAGAGTTTATTGAGCACATCTTTCTAAGAGCAAATCTGGTTTCAGATACTTACTAATGGTATGACCTGAATAAGTCACTTAACATTATTTGCCTCAGTTCTCTTATTTGTAAAAGGAGCTAGAGAAGGAAATGGCAAACCATTCCAGTATCTTTGGCAAGAAAATCCCAAATGTAGTAACAAAGAGCCAATTGAAACAACTGAACAGCAGCAGCAGCTACAACAACCACCACAACAACACTCCAGTTGAGCTGGGGGTATTCTAAGGTAGACAGGTGAGACAGTGAGGCACTCTGGAAGCTTGTATCCTATAAGGGGAGAATGGTACAGTAAGGAGTGCTGGAAGGTATCTGTGGGCGATCTCATTCTGGGCAAAATGAAGCAAAAACTTTACTGCCAGAGCTGAAGGCGGTTCCAGGGACGTATTCTTTCAAGGCTCTGATGTAAGGGGACTGAGAAGGTAATGCTTGTTCTGAGCACCTTGGATTGTCCTTGCAAAGCTAACAATTTCGGAACCTTTAGATGGGATCTACATGGGGGCTAGGCTCTTACAGTTTTTGAGGCTTTTGTGCTATAGCTCCCATGGCCTCCTATCACGCCAACATCCCTTGTGTTACTTCTTCTTCTCAGCCACAAACTCTCCCGCTGAGGCTTCCTTCACAATTAGGCGCTGCCATCAGTGCTGACTCAGACTGTGAAACCCCAGAAGTCCACCTCCTGCAGGGGACCCACTGGGAGTGTTGTCAAGCTGTGACACACGTGGCAGCAACACCCTCCTTCTGAAGTGTCAGCAGAACTGGGCTGCTTAAGGGGAGGACTGGCAGGGATTAAGGTGAGGTGAATTTTCTTAACTAACCTTCAATGTGGGGCCAGTGCTTTGGGATGTCCAATAAGCTCTGCTTTGTGACCACAACTTGCTGGCCCTTGGTGTGGTATCGATGGCCTTGGGCCCGGGAAACACTGCATGGTCAGAACCTGCTCCTGGTCAGTAAAGTCTGGTGTCTGCAGTAATCTGGCCTCTGCCACCCATTTAACCTAGTTTAATCTCTTTGTGTCCCTCACATCCAGGATAAAACGGGAGGTCCTATTCAGTGACGACTAACCCTGACCTCAGCACACACATCTCATAGTCCACTTTCTTCTTAACCACAAGTAAGCAGAAATCCACAAAAAAATCCAGAGTATCACTATGGATGTCCACTACAACTCACCACCCTCAAAATAGGAGAAAGAGTGAGGAACAACAATTCTGTTCAAAACTCATCCTAATTATCTGAGGAGAATAAGGAACAACTAGGTCTTACAGCAACACAAAATGATTTCAATAGAAATAAGTGAAGGCTTAAATATATGGGCATCTGCAATCAGACCTGGAATCAGGAAAGCTTCCATTTTAATCCTGTCTTAGACACTTATTCACTATGTAATCCCAGGCAAGTCACTTAACTCTGTTTGCCTCAGTTGCCTTATTTGTAAAATGAGCTAAAGAAGGAACGAAAAGTATCTCTGCTAATAAAACATGAAATAGAGTCATGAAAAATTAGATATGAGTGAAAACAACTGAGCAATTACATTTTAAGCCTTTATTTTCTCATAAATAGTAATATTTTATATTATAAAATATAAAAAAATAATTAATGTATGAATAGATATTTTTTGAGCACTTACAACCAGTCACTATGCTAGGCACTAGGGATACAAAATAAAAGGTGAAATAATCACTTTCCTCGGGGAGCTTTTTTGGGGGAGAGGATCAGGGAAGACAACATACTACATGTAAAATAGGTAAAAAGCAGGGAATGATGGGGGGCACTAGCAGTTATGGTGATGGAGGAAAAGAATCATGTATAAGATTAAGTCTCAGCTTGTGACTCGAAAGAAACTATGGATTCTGAATGGTGGCAGTGAGAAGGAAGGCATTCAATGCACGGCCTGTGTAAATATGTGGAGCTGGGAATTGAGGTGCCATGCACAAGTGAGAGAAGGGCAGACTGACTGTACAACAGGTACATGAATAGGAGACTGGAGAGAGAGAATGAAGGAAGGGGCAGATCTGAAAGGCTAAATAGCATTTTGGATTCGATGCTGGGGAGTCAGTGGACTTTATTCAGTAGAGTTGGAAGGGACCATGGTCAGACCTCATATTGAGGAGCTAGTTTTGGCAGTTGAGTGGAGGAAGAGCCAGAATGGGGAGAGACTCTGTGTCGATGGCCCAATTAGAAAACTCTCAGAATAATCTAGACATGAGGTGATGAAGTACCCATCTAAGAGGTGGCTGGAGAAAGGGGACAAGTGAGGAAGACATTTACCAAGGATGATGTGAAAAGATTTAACAACTTACTGAAAATATGGGTGAGAATGAAGAAAAAGTTGAGGATGATATGAAGTCTGGGTGACTGGGAGCATAGTGATGCCATCAACAGGAATAGAGAGATTTGCAAAAAGGGTGGGTTTTGGAGGGAAGACAGATTTTGGTTTTACACATATACACACACATAACATATATATCACATATGTATATCTATAGAGATAGCTATAGATCTAAGTGTTATCTGAATATAGATGATACTTGGAATCATGGGAACTGATGAGATCATCAAGCAGAGTGTGAAAAGGAAATGGTACAGGACAGACCCTCAGGAAACATTCGTGGGGGGGGAGGGAGCATAATATGGACGTGTTTCAGCAAGAAGCCTGTGGAGTGGTCAGTCAGACCAGAGGAGAACCAAGAAACAAAGCATCCTAGAAGACCACAGTAGATAAAATACACAGGTCAGTGATGCTGTCAACAGTGTCATATGCTTTTCTCAGGTCCAGAAGGATGATAAGTAAAATGGCCCTTGTATTTGGAAATGATGAGTGCTTTGGTGGATGTGGAGAGATAGCTGTGTGAATCCCAGAAGCATTTGCAGGGGAAGAATTCTAAAGACCCTTCCAGTTCTAAGAATTTATGAATATTTTCTTTTTTGTGAACAAAGTTTCCTTTGGTGTATTTGTCTATTAGTTTACTATGACGTTCTAAACTCCCTTCATTGTGTCTCATTCCTTTTCTCAGAGAACTTTTGAGTAAATGTCTTTTAATTTTAAAAATGAAAAAAGGGAGATATTTATAATCCTTCCCTTCTAAGAATCATAGAATCTCAGAGTTCAGAGAAAATTGAGGTGCCTTGTAGTTCACTGTAGACCTAGGCAGAAACCCTTCTCTGGTAGGCATAATGAACAGTCTCAATATTGTGGGCATTCAGCCATATTTTGGATACTAGATGTAAAGAAAGGAACTATATTGACATCCCTTATTCTCTGGAGAGAATCACTAAATAACTAAACCTGATTCCTTCTTCTTATCTATTAAAAATGATTTTTTCTTAATTTCTTCTCAGATTTATCCTAGACAAGAGTAGCAGCTTTTCTTATTACAAAGAGGGAAGGCAGGTCGTACTATTTCTCTACATGGCCTTTAATTAGGTATTTCATTCTTATTTCAGTTCTTTGATGGTGTGGTAGTTGCTAAATTCTTGTCCCCTGCATTGAATTTTCCCACAATATTTTCTCCTAATTCTTAATTGTCTTCTGGTTCTCTTTAAGCCTGACTTGATTTCTTTTAGAGTCATAATACAAGACTTTTGAGGGAAGAAGTAAGAGCAATGAATGGGTCAACGTTAGAGAGAGACTTTGCATTTGTAAAAGCTTGTTTGCAATCAGTGTTCTATTCAATAAGCAGAAGATGGAGCCTTTGGCAGGTAGTGAGGCCATTTCCCTTCATAGGGTTCTTCTCAAAAGGCAGGATGCCCACTTCCTGGGAATGGTTGAGAAACATGTCTTGTTTCAAGCACTCATTGGGCTGGATGATCACTTCCAGGTTACCTCCAGCTCTAAAGTTTGGATGATTTTGTGATCTCAATGAGTCTGCTTGGTTCTGAAACCCAGGGATTCTTCATGTTCTTTGAGTGTGACATGAGGCAGCCAGATTTAGAGCTCTACTTAGAATGAAAACTTGAGTTCAAATCTAGCCTCAAACACATATTAGCTATATAACTCTGGCCAAGTCAGTTAGCATATGTCTCAGTTTCCACATCTGTAAAATGGACATAATAGTGCCTATCTCCCCAGATAGCTATAAGAATAAAATAGATAACATTTATGTAGCATTTTGAAAACTTAAAATGTGGTATAAATGCTAATAATAATTATTATTTTTGTTATCATGGATACTTTTGGAAGATTAGTGAAGACTATTGGTGCTTTTTGTGAATCAAGTTTTTAAACAGAAAGGATAACAAAGGAAACTAATTATGTTGAATTAAAGATGTATTTATTTTCGTATCCAAGTTTAGGACCCTATTTAAATCTCTCCAAAAGCAGTAAACCCCATTTTAACCAACCTGAATCTAGAGGGAAGAACTAGGAAACTTGGGTACAAGCAGAACACAGGCAGATTTCAACTTGACATTAAGACAAGCATCTTCCCACTTATATTTTTCCCAAAGCTACCTTGGGAATCTGCCTTGCAATTCCTTGAAAACTTAAAGAAAAGACTGGATTGTCACTTTCACTATACTATTGAAGAAGAGATTTGTAGTTACAAGTTGAAATAGGTGCCTCTGAGGTGCCTTCTACTTTTGAGATTCAGGATATATTTATGGCTATTATGAGTTATCCATCATAGAATTATACAGCTTCTAAATTCATTAATACTTCATCTCAGTCTCAATGGCTTTACTCCCTTAAGATTTTCCAAAAGCTTGTGTATGATAAAATGTTTAAAAATGACCAGGTAAGGGTATTTCCTGTTGTCCTCAGGGGATCAACCAAACAACCATCAATAAAAGTCATCTCAGTCTTCCTATTTCACTCCTTCCTCCAATCCTCAGCTTCAGATTTAGGAGAGGGAATATCTTCTGTGATTCATCATTATGCATACATAAAGAGATTGGCTCCCCTTTTCTCATTATGGCTTGCTCAACTCTGGACAAAGGGATCAATGATTTCCCATTATACAGGAAAATGATGACTTCTATTAGTAAATAATAACTCAATGTCATTGCTACTTCAATGCAAAGAATTCCTTAAATTACTTAAATCATTTCAGGTGATGTTTAATTTTCTCCTGTATTTATACTTCCTTCCTGCATCCATTTTCCAGTCTATCTCTAGAAGAGATTTATTGACAGGGGACATTTGGAAAAGCATCATGGAGAAAGAGAAACCTGAGTTGGCTTTCAAAGGACTGGAGGTAATAGGTCAGGCTAAGGGAACTGGAACAAGGGGACACTGAGAGCAATAGTGCAGAAATTGGGTAAGGGAGATAATGATGAGAGTTGATTTAGAGAGTACAAGAGAATTATAGAAGGTCAAAGGAGGAGGAGCCTTGGCAATTATCTAGAGGTTTTCCTTAACTTTTTGTGAATGTTTCATATACATGTCTGGGTGTATGGTGAAATTCATGGACTTTTTTTCAGAATAATGTTTGTATATGAATAAAATAAAACACACAACATTAGAAAGGAAATTAATGCCATCTTATGCAGGTTAAGATCCTAGTCGAACCCCATTTTCTACAAGGCTGGTGTGTGTGTGTGTGTGTGTGTGTGTGTGTGTGTGTGTGTGTGTGTGTGGCAGGGGGGAGAGGAAAGGGAAGTGAGTGGGAACAGCTCTAAAGGCCATGCTGGCTTTTGTTATTTGACTCAAGAATACTTCTCCCTACTTCATAAATGATCAGATTGGAATCAGAGACTATGCATATAGGGAGCAAACTTGTGTTCAGAAATTTCTGTCCCCCAAGTTCAGAAACTTCATTATCTGGGCAGCATTTGTAGTTTGCATTTTCTACTTCAAGTCTTTTAAGATGCCCATGGGTTTCAGAAACCATGCTGCGGGTGATTAGCCCATTCTCTAGTTACCACTGATTAATAAACTTTAGGCCCAGACCTTCATTAACTCTCTGGTCTTGCCACCAAACAAGAACTCATTCTGCTGTGCCCTTTCCAGCTCTTTGTCATCAAACTGTTTTCTCCAGAGAAACAGCTTAGCCCTCACCTGGCCAGGTGCCATGTAGTGGCCTTGGCCTCTGCCTCAAGCTCCCTTGTGGCTGGTGAGTCACCGAGTCTCACTTTGGAAACCCTCTCTTAGTTGACGAACTTCAAAGTGAATGAGCCTGAGCAAGAGGGAGGAGTAGTGGGTTCCCAAAGGTCAAGTGCCTCTTCCCCAGCAACCTTGGCCTTGGGTAAATACACTGACGCACTTCTGGGCATGGGAGCAGAGTGGCAGATTGGGCAGACATGGACAAGACATTTGATTCAAGTGAATTCATCAGTTGGAAGTAGCCTAAGGATTCCTGAAGCTGGGGGAGGGCAATTCTTGCAAATATGTGGTGTTTCAGAGTTTTAAGATATTTTAGTTTATTAAACTAGTTTATTTCAATCATTTTAAATGATTAGTTAAGCAGTTTAGAGTCTAAAACTGAGATAAATCTTAGGAAAACTCCTGTATGTTACAAATCTTTCCTCTCTTCCATTCTATTTGGTACATAGCTATCAAAATGAGTTTCCCAAAGCACAGGTGGGGATATCATCATCTCCTTTCACAGCAAACTCCAGTGGCTCTCTCTTCCCTTTACGATCAAATACAAACTTAACAACATGTCTGCAATTTGTCTCTTCGTTTTTTGTTCTTTCTCAGTGTCCTTTACACATTCTACAATTTAGGTAAACTAAACTTCCTAGCATTTCCCCAGTACCATCCATCCCCCATTTCCATACCTCTGTTATCTCCCTATCATTTGTTTTTCATCTCTCTCTGTCCAATGAGTCTTTCTCTGTTTCCTCCAAACATATCCTTGTTTCCCTTCTCCTAAGAAACCTTTCATTTAATGCTTTTATCCTGACGACGGTCCTAGGTCTATCCTGTCTTTGGTAGTTACATTCCTCAAAATGGTGATCTGTGATAGGTCCCTCCATTTTCTCTCCTGTCCCTCACTTCTTACCTCTTACAATCCAGCTCTTGATCCTAATATTCCCCTGAAACTTTTCTCGCCAAAGTTCTCAATAGTCTCTTAGTTGCCAGTGGCTTTTTCTCAATCCTTATTCACTTTGACCTCTCTCTGGCCTTTGACTTGTTGTTCACTCTCATCTTCAATATTTTCTTCTCTTTTGGTTTTTTGGGGCCACTGCTCTTTCTTTCCATTGCTCCTTAGTCTCTTTTACAGGATCTTCCTCTACATCACATTCTCATGTGTGTGTTTTAGCTGTCGGTGTTCCTTGGGGTTTTTCCTAGGCCTTCTCTTCTTTCTCTATATTTTTTCACTTTTTGATGATCTTATAAGCGCCCATGGATTATCATCTCTATGCTAAACACTCTAGAATTTAAATATTGTGACCCAAATTCTCTGTTGACTTTCAGTGTTGCATCTCTACTTTTCAGACATCTTGATCTGGATATCCAGTGAACATATTAAACTCATTATGTCCCAAACAGAACTCATTATTTTTCTCCTGTCTTCCTTAGATAATTCAATTCTTTCAGTCCCTTAAATTCACAACCTAATACTAATCCTAGATTCCTCACTCTCAACACTCACAATTCATTGCTAAGGCTGGTTAATTATAAGTATGCAACATCTTGCAAACATGTCCTCTTCTCACTTATGATATAGATTCTCCATAGTGCAGAACCTCATATTCTCACACTTTGACTATTTCAACAGTCTTGCCTATTGAAGACTATTTAGTAGCCTTCAATTTCAATGGAAGACTTGCCTGAGGTCTCCTTCAAATCCCTCCAAATATCTTGAAATGATGACTCTAAAATTCTAGTGTGACTGTGAAATGATTTTCTAGTCTAAGACAACTTAGAAGAGCAGTAGAAAAGGTCTGTTGTACCAAGGTGAGAGAGGAGAGCAGTCCAGAGAAGGCTATATCAGCAGATCCAGACTGGGCCCCAGTAAACCATGGAGAAGCTTTGGGGAAACTGAATCAGTAGTAGCAATGGAATTTTCCAGACTTCTCACCCTACAGATGAGAGGACAATTGGACAGTGGACCAGAAGAAGATTTACAGGGATCCCTTTGTTGACACAAGGCTCGGAATTCTGTCACATTGCCTATACTTGACTCTGGGTCACAGTCTAGGTTCTTAATCACCGTGCAAATAGAAGCACAAGTACAGCTAAGCTTAAAACATAGAGAAATAGGGACCCTGGATTCTAGGGCTGAAAAGAACACTTGTGTACATCAGTGTTGGGAAATATAGCCCCATTTTAGCATAGAGTTAAAAGTTAAGGAAAAAGGTAGAAAATAATAAAAAAAATAGAAAAAAATTCTGGTCATAGAAAGTTATTATGGTGACTCACTCAGAAGACAGTAAAGTCAAAATTCTTGCATCCAAAACCTCAAAGAAAAATATGAATTGATTTTAGGCAATTGAAGAACTCAAAAAAGATTTTAAAAATAAAAGGAAAGTAGAAGAAAAATTGGGAAGAGAAATAAAAGTGATGCAAGAAAATTATGAAAAAAAGTTTGATAGTTTGGTAAAGAAAGCTCAAAAAATTGTGAAGAAAATAATACTTAAAGAAAAAACAGACAGACTAGGTCAAATGGTAAAAAGGGAACAAAAGTTCAATGAAGAATGCCTTGAAAATAAATTGCCCAAATGGAAAAGAGGTATATAGAAATTCACTGAAGAGAAGCCCTCTTTCAAAAATTGAATTGGTTAAATGGAAAAGTAGGTACAAAGGTCGCTGAAGAAAATGCTCACTTCAAAGTTAGAACTGATAAAGTAGAAGCTAATAACTTTATAAAACATCAAGAAACAATTAAACAAAATCAAAATAATGAAAAAAATAGAATAAAACATCTCAATGGAAAAATAACTGACCGGGAGAGATAATTGTAAAAAGATCTTAGACATCATCGTTCAAGAAATTATAAAGGAAAATTGCCCTGAGCTTACACTAGAAATTGAAAGAATCCACTAATCCTGAAATATATCTCAGATGAAACTTGCAGGAATATTATAACCAAATTATATACCTCCCAAATCAAAAAGAAACTGCAAGGAGCCAAAAAGAAAAGAAAAATTCCAATACTGTTGTATCACATTCAGGATAACATATGATTTAATGACTGGAAGGCTTATAATATTCTAGAGGGCCAGAGAAGTGGGATTGCAACGAAGAATACCTAACTGACAAAACTAAAAATAATCTTTCAGGGGGGACATTCAATAAAAGAAAGGCCTTTAAAGCATTCCTGATAAAGAAGAGTAGAGGTGAATAGAAAAATTGACCTTCAAATGCAAGATAGGAAAGAAGTGTGAAAAGGTAAACAGGAAGGAAACATCATAAGGGATTTGATGAGGTTAAATTGTTTATATTCCTACATGATTAAATGTTATTTATAACTCCTAAAAAACCCTTCCTATTATTAGGGCAGTTAGAAGGAGTATACATAGATAGAAAATAGAGGTTTAAATTGAATGCAATTTTATGATTACCTAAAAACAAATTAAAGTAAAGAGTGAGAAAGCAGAATGCACGGGAAGAAGAGGAAAGGTAGAAGTAAAATGGGATAAATTATCTAGTATCATGAAATGGGTAGGGGAGCATATGAACCTTACTTTCATCAGGCTTGGCTCAAAGAATAAATTGTATACACATTCAGTTGAATGCAGAAATTTATGTTACCATACAGGAGAGAAGAAAGGGAAGGGGAATAAGAGAAGTGGGGGAGCTGATAGAAGGGAGGAAAATTGGGGGGGGAGGTAAACATCAGAAGCCATTTTTGTCACTTTGAAAACAGAAAAGGAGAGAGAGTAGGATAAACAGGGGAAAAATAGGATGAAGGAAAATACATAGTTGGTAAACATTATTGTGGGGAAAAAAGTTTTTGCAATGAGTTTCTCTGATAAAGACTTAATTTTTCAAATGTATAGAGAACTGAGTCAAATTCTTCAATTGATAAAAGGTCAAAGGATATGAACAGACAGTTTTTAGACAAAACAATAAGAGTTATCTATAGTCATAGCAAAATGCTCTAAATCACTTTATCTGAAAGAAATGCAAATTCAAACAACTCGAAGTTACTACCTCACACCTGTCAGATTGGCTAATATGACAGACAAGGAAAATAACAAATATTGAAGGGGATGTGGGGAAATTAAAATCTTAATATATTATTGGTTAAAGTATACATTGAGTCAACCATTCTGTAGAGCAATTTGGAACTGCCCAAAGGATTATAAAACCATGCATACCCTTTGACCAAGAATTGCCAGTACCAGATCTGCATCCCAAAGAGTTAGAAAACAAAAAGAAAAGAAAAGAAAAGGACATAGGTGTACAAAAATATGTATAATTGCTATTTTATTTTTTTAAAACTAAAATAAACTGATGAAAAGTGAAATGAACAGAATCAGGAGAACAGTGTATATAGTAACAGAGATATTGTATGATGAACTTAGCTATTCTCAACAATTCTGTAGGGTTTGTGATGAAAGATAATGCCCACCTATAGGAAAAAAACAACAACTGGTAGAGCCTGAATGCAAATCAAAGAGATGTTTGAGATGTTTTCTTTACTTTGCTTATTTTTCTTGGGGTTTTATTTTTGTCTGTTTTCTTACACAAAATGACTTACATGAAAATGTGTTTCAAATGACTACACATATATAATCTATATCAAATTGCTTGCATTCTCAGTGAGGGGGAGGGGAAGGAGGAGGGAAATAATTTAGAACTCAGAATTTTTTGGGGAAATGCTAAAACTGTTCCCATGTAATTGAGAAAAATTAAACAAATTTTTTTCTAAGAAAAAAATGAAGAAAAAACAATGTGCTTCTGATTCATATTTGTTCCTTTATTTACATGGAAAGTATAAAATGAATTTTTATATTAAAGTGACCGGAAGGATGGAGTAGGGTGAAGTCCAAATATCCTTGCACACTTCCCAGAGTGAAATCTAAAATCTAGTTCAATCAAAGGAGTCATTTGTAAGCTGCCTGATTCCTCTCTCACAAGATTCTTGTGTTGGCTTCAAGTCGAAATTGCCACCCTTCAGGAGGAAGAGCTGTTTCTGACCCCGGCATTCAGCTGTCAGATTTCTTTGCCTCTGCTATCATTACATCTAGCTGATCTTAGACAGCTTCTAATGGGAGCCTAGTTTCTTATAGATTTTTGTACTAAACAGCAAAGAGCTACTTGCTTGAAATTCTGTAGGCTGAGCTTCTAAGAGACCTTGTTATAATACATGGGGTCCCCCAGCACCCTATTTAGCTGCCTTACCTGATGCTGGCCTTCTGTCTTTTCTTTTGAGAAAGCAAAATAATTCTTTTCTTTCCAATTGGCTTTCTATGTCTCTGATCAGCTTGCAAATATTTCCCTACTAAGTATCAATTGATAAAATGATGTCCTTTTATCCACTTGTACCATTTGAGAATCATTAGAAGTTGGATTTTTAAAATGAGACCCTAAGTAGGACACACACAGGGGTTTCCTTAATGACAATGATGAGGACCCTTTTACCTATTCTGCTGACTACATTTCCACACATGCTAGGGTGATGGCTTTTCTGAGCTTTAGGAAGAGATTACCATTGGCCTAATTAAAAAAAAATCATCAATACCAATTGAATGCAAAGAGATTAGAAAAAAATAATTAAATAACATGGGACAACAATCTGTATTTACTACGATCAAATCAGGTTATCTCAATATTTACAACTGCCTCAAGGGCCACAAAAATGTGACATTTTATGAATCATTGGCCTTAGAAATAAATGTTTTATCCCATTGGAATTATCACTTTACTTCACAGGCTATTTAACAGCACCTAGCACTTAAGCATCCTGATATTATTTCTGGATTGAAAGGGAGATTAGCCAATCAAGTAACCAGAATAAACACATTTCAGTATCTGAGAGCTCATGTCCATTGAACTATGTTTGTGAGAGAGAGATGAAATTCAGAACATTTTGATATGGAAATATTGGCCTTATATTTAAAAAGAACAAATAAAAAAAAACTTTTATTAAGCACTTACAATGTGACAATCTGACTGCAGTAAAGGCTGAAAACAAATACAAAAGCAAAAGAAAAGTGTTCTTGTCCTCAAAACAGTCATGTTCTAATAAGTGGATCAAACATTCAGGGAGTATTGGTCACTGAAGGACATTTAGGTTCAGAAAATTTACAGGGATGTTGACTCTAGTCATAGAAAAGTACATCAACACATTCCTTTCAGTAACAATAATTAATGGGATTTGCTCATGGTAGCACTATTGTTGGGGTTAGAGTGAGGTGAGAAAGTAAACTATTTCATAGCAATAAGGTATCTGGAAAGAATATTGAGGAGATGGGCAAAAAGGAGATATGCATCGGACAAGACAGATCCAAAAGCTTCAAGGAATGAAAGAAGGTTTTAGATAGATATTTGAATAAATTTATTTGAATGAACATTTATTAAACATAAACCTTGCACAATGCATTTTACTATATCTTATAGAATCAAATGAAAATATCAAAATTATCTCTGCCATCAAAGAGCTTACATGATGTTTGGAGGATCTACATGGATAGAGAAGTCAATGAACAAAGATTTCAAATATACAAGTGAACTTGGGCAATCAACCATTGAACTATTCCCTAAATGATGCTGAATTCAACCCATGCTTGCCTACTAAGGAGAGTCTACTAATGTGCTGATGGTCTTGACCACTTTCTCTCTCTGCTCACCAGGCAGCCCTCACTATTATTGCAGAGCCAGTCAATTTCTTTTACTATCATATATTTCTCTGATGACATATTTTACTCCTGTTCTTTGGAGTAAAAATTTTTAAAATTAATTCACTCAATGTTGTAGTCTACTCATATCAATTATAACCAAATAATATAATATTTGTAAAATAGTACAATGTATGGCACATATTAAGTGCTTAATGAATACTTCTCCCTTTTTTTCCATTCACCCACCTCGACTGTCCTTGGTATGAGATCCATTTTAAATTCTTCAGTGAATGTTGTTCTGTACTTCTCTTACTCATGCAGTAGAATATTGAACAATCTGGGGGCATTAGTTTCTGGAAGAAGTTTGGGGTCATTAATGAATCTCTTTAATTTCTTGAAGGAAAGTCAGTTTTTCCTCCTCCCATTAAACTTTGGTCTAAACTTTTTGTCCATTTGTGTTATTTGTAACATATAGGGACAAGCTGTATACATGCCATGGTCTGGGGAAAATACATACTTCATTCAATTGGCCTTTTATATATAGATAGTCAGGTCAAACCTGTTGGAATACATGGGAGCCACCTGACAGTGGCTACTGGATATCTAACCCAGAATGAAGGAGATCCAACCCAGAATGGATCTCCTCTTGTGAGAGGATGATACAAGGCGATTGAGAGGTGGTTGCTCTCTGACCTTTCTGACTGAGAGGCATTGTTTGACCTCTTTCCTCTTCCCTCTGACTCCAATATATCTTATTCCCAGTCTGCAACACCTATGTCAGCAAAGGCTGCCCTGCAACTCCTTCAGATTCTATGATCCACAGCTGTGGAGGCTCTCTGGGAATTGACCTGTCCCTTAACACAAACTCTTTTGAGTGAGGGCAGAACTCTTGCAGGAGGCTTGAGAGCATCTCAGGGGTTCGTGCAACCAGCATGAATAGGAGCACCTAAATGATTTCAGCATCCATTGAGCTTTTCTCTTCAGTTTGAACTCAGTGTGAGATCTCAAACTCCTTTGTCAAATCCATATCTTTCTTTGATGCCTTGTCTGTTTATTGTCAGAAGGTTGCTAAGTACTGTTATTTCTGCCTTGCCTTTCAAACACTTTGAATGATTCTGATGTATGGTTAACAGTCTCCTTGCTGGAAAAAAATTGCAAGGTGATATTTTGCCTCATAGAATCAAATTCCCTTTTCATGAAAACCATCTTTCTTTTAAATGCAGAATTCTTTCTTATGGTTTGATTTAGACTGATGATATCAAGTCTGATGGGAATCAGTTCCTCCACAAGTATGACCATGCACCATTCACTGGACAAGAACTTCATATTTAGAGCAGTCAAGTTTAACTTTATTGATAGTCTAAAAGTTGTGTAATTCTTGAAAACCTCTGCTATCCTTTTTGCAACTCACCACTGTCCAAGCAGAAATAGATGGTTCAACCAAGACTTAAGCACATGGTTTTCATGAGTTGTCAGAGTTGAAATGACCCTTCCCCAAAGAAATAGCTTCTTGGGGATGAGCCTCTCCATATATAGGTAGATTGGTTCTCAGACTCTTTCTAGAGTCATACTGGAAGTCTTTTAAGCATACGGGGACCTGCCATAGTTTACACTTTCTGTCCATAGCCTTCAAAGCATGGAAGTAGCCTCTGTGCCATTGTAAAACACTGGGATAAGACATTGGGAAAATTCTGTAGTGACTTGGCAATACTGTAAAACATAACATACTTTATCAACAAAGGAATGGAAGATAGTCTGGAGATACCTACTTTTGAAAAAGATGTTTTGACTTGACCTGAAGTTCATTCATCAAGTCCCTTGTTGTCATTCAGGCATTTTCATTAGTATTTGATTTTTTGTGACCTTATTTGAGTTTTCTTGGCAAAGACATTAAAGTGGTCTGACATTTTCTTTTCCTGATCATTTAACATGAGGAAACTGAAACAAATGAGATGAATGACTTGCCCAGAATCACACAGCTAAGTCAGATTGGAACTTGCATGACCTGGCACTATATCCACTAAGCTATCTAGCTACTCAAATTCATTCATCAAGTTGATTAGTCTACGACTTATAGACAGGATCTCCTTTAGTCTCCTACCTGCACCACTCACTTGCATTGTAGTTATCAATCTGCCTTCCCTCTCCCTTTCTCTCTAGATTCTAAAGTGCTGGAAAGAGGGAAAACAGCTGAGTATAGATACTATAATAAAATAGTAATTGACTTAAATCAATAATTCCAATGTAACCAAACACATTTGTTAAGGTCCTATCAGGTGTAAAGGGCAGCCAGATGATGAAGTGGATAGTGCTAAATGTGTAGTCAGGAAGACTAAATTTCCCAAATTAAATCTTGTCTCGCTCACATACTGACTGTGACCCTAGGCAAGTCATTTAATCCTGTTTGCAGTTCTTCATCTATAAAATGAGTTGTAGAGAGAAATTGCATATCACTCCAGTATCGTTGCCAAGAAAATCCCAAATGTGATCATGAAGAATCAGACACAACTGAAAGATGACTGAATATGCATTATGGTAAATGATCATAATAATCTGGTGTATGATGAATCTAAAGATACAAGCTTTTGGAGCAAAAACTTATGTGACAAAAGCTCTTGGGAAAATGGGAAAAGAAACAAATAAAAATTAGTTATAGACTGAAATCTCACACATCATACCAAGATTAGGTCAAAATGGACACATGATTTAGACATAAAAGGTGACACCATAATAAAATAAGGAAATCAAGGAACTAGATCTATTAGATCTATGGATAAGGGAAAACTTCAGGCCCAAAGAAGATGTAAAGAATATTATGAAATGTAAAAAGAATAACTTTGAGTAAAAAAAAAATAAAAAAAGATTTTGTATAAACAAAATTAATAAAACCAAAATTAGAATGGAAACAGAAAACTGGGAGAAAAATTGCAAGCATTTCTGATATAAGCCTCATTTCCAAATATTAGAGAACAGTGTAAAATGTATAAAAATAAAAGTCATTTCCCAAAAGATAAATGGCCAAATCATATGAACAGGTAGGTTTCAGGCAGAGAAATCAAAAATGTCTATAGTTACATGAAAAAGTTCTCTAAATCACCATTAATTAAAGAAATGCAAATGAAAACAACTATGAAGTACAACCTCATACCTATCAGATTGGTTAATATGACAAAAAAGGAAAATTACAAATTTTGGAAGTGATGTGGGGAAATTAGAACGTATGCACTGTTGGTGGAGTTATAAACTGATCCAATTTGGAATTATGCCCAAAGGACTATAAAATTTTTCATATGCTTTGATCCAGTAAAACCATTGGTAGGATTATATTCCAAAGGCATGAGAAAGGAAAACAGAGAGAGAGAGAGAGAGAGAGAGAGAGAGAGAGAGAGAGAGAGAGAGAGAGAGGAGGGTATATACTTGTACAAAGATATTTATAACAGCTCTATAAAAATTGATAATCAAGGGGATCCCCATCAGTTAGGGAATGAGTGAACAAGTTGTGGTATATGATTTTTTTTTCATATTGTGAAGAATTTTATTTATTTTATTTAAAAGCAAATAGTAAAAAGAAAAACAGAAAAGAAAACAAAATAAAACAGAACACTATATGGTTAATGTGCTATAAGAAATGACAAGCAAGGTAATTTCAGGAAAAAAAAAAACAGAAAGACATATATAAACTAATACAAAGTGAAGTGAGCAGAACCAGGACAATGTTGTATAAAGTGACAGCAATGTTTTACAATGAAGAATGAATTACTTAGCTGTTCTCAGCAATTCAAAAATGAAAAATTATCCAAAAGAACTCATAATGAAAAATGCTGTCTCTAGTTTTCTGAATACAGACTGGAGCATGGCAGTTTTCTTTCTTTCCTTTTCTTTTCTTCCTTCCTTCCTTTCTTCCTTTTTTCTTCCTTCCTTCTTTCCTGTCTTTTTATGTCCCTCTATCTATCTCTGTCTCTTTCTTTATCTCTCTGTCTCTCTCATCCAAAATGACTAACATAGAACTGTTTTACATGATTGCACAATTATAAATCATAACATATTGCTTATCATCAAGAGAGAAGGAGGAGGAGAGAATGATAGAATTTGGAATTCAAAACTTTAAAAACATTATTTTTACATGCAATTGGAAAAAAAAACATGATTAATTAATTTTTTAAAAACCAAACAAAACAACAGTACAAGAAACTATGCTAGGTTCTGGGGACATAAGGGCAAAATATAAAATAATCCTGCTTTTATTGAACTCACATCAATGTAGAAGGATAAATAGGAGGGTTGGGGCAGACTGCTATATAGAATGATGTGCCTGAGTTGTGCTTAGAATACTATAAAATGTTTATGACATTAAAAAATGTTAAGAACTCATGATTGCATTCAATACCTTCATTTTGCTGATGGGAAAACTTGAGACCCAGAATGGAAGTCTTGTTGAAGGTCACAAATCTGGTGGGAGCAGAATTGGAACTAAAATATTCTAATTCTAAATGCAGCCCCTTTTAAGCTATGTTGGTTATATATGCCATGCTGGTAGGAGGGAGATAAATGGCTTGCCCAATACCTTCCAATTAGAAACATAACTGCTGGGTAATTGTTCATTAAAATGAGCATATTGGTAATTTGGGCCAAGTACATAGTAGATTATAGATCAATATTGATATAAATGGATGAATGGCTTTGCTGAGCAGGTAGAATGTCATAATCAGATGTATTATCAGAGCAGTTGGGATCCAATTCTGTCTCTGGAATTTATTATCTATGTTCACTTCACCTTCATCACCCTCAGTTTCCTTATTTGCAAAATGAAGTGAGAGACCTCTTCATCCAAATCTCTAATTCAATGATATTTCTCTTTATTAATGATCACACTGTGAAACGTATAGATTAGGCAACTTAACATATGTGTTGAGTCAGATTGAGTATATCTTTAAATCTAAAGAATCAGGTGTCACAGCATCACTGAATTTTAGCACTGGGGAGACTTCATATATGTAATGATATGCTTATAGTTTTAATTTTCACAGAAATGTTTTCTTTTTAATGGTTTCTTGTCAACTTGGATTTAAAACAATAGAAAAAAAGCTCTCTAAAATACATGATGAAGGCTTAATTTAGTATGCAGTAAGCTCCTTGAGGTTAGGTGTTTGCTTTTGTATTTTTAATGCTTAGCAAAAAGTCTGGCCCCTAGGAGGCACTAGATAAAATTCTTTTTGAATGAATGACCTAATGAGTTCAGTTCTCAATGAAAGAGTTGCATTTCTACTCAGAAACTTCCATCCCATTTTCAATGTATTACTGAAGCACATTCTCTCTAGCTCACTACCTAGAATCACTCTATTTTTTAGCCACATCTCATGTTCTTTCTTATTCTGATCTTTTCTTAAAGATGGAATCCAACAGAACTAAATAATTGGCTCCATTTTTTGCGTTGGATCTTTTTTTTTCATGGGGAAGATCTGGGAAGATGGCAGGGTAGATTGGTAAATTTTTTCCCCACAAATAGAATAGATTTGTGTCTCAGAATGAACATAACTAGTGGAAAACCAAGAGATTTGGAGCAGAACAAGGGTATAACCTAAGAAGTTCTGAAGAAAGCTCCCAAGTGAAGCAAAAACACCTCCAGGTTAACTCAGAGAAATACCAAATGGGGAGACTTGGGGCTAGCAGAGTTTGGCTGGAGACTCATCAGGAACTACAGAAGACTTTCACCTCCCTAACTATATGTGGATTTGGGGTCAGAATCCAGACAGCGTGAGGGAACTTCAGCTGATTAAGAATGCCATGCCCAGCAGTCTGCAGAGATACAGCCCTGGGCAGGAGGGTACCTAGCTCACTGAGAATGCAAAAGCAGTGGGGCAGAGATGCTGATGGCTGCAAGTACTTATAGGTGGGGTTCTGAAGTGAAACTAGAGGCACAATCTCCCCAACCCACAATTAGAGATGTTTACACAATACTTCTTAGAGAATTCAACCATTGAAACTGTCTGGGGTAACAGGGAAGACTGTTCATTTTCAGAAGATGACAGTGAAATTTTTTTAAAGCCTCTTCTATTCCAAAAGTAATGTTAAATGGCTCCTTGCCCATAGAGAATTTATATAAAAACTCAAAAAATTTAAAAATCAAATTAGAGACATTAAGCAAAAAATAAAATAAAAAAATAAAATTATGCAAGAAAAACAAGAACATTGTGAAAAAAAATTACTAACTAGAAAAGAAGAGACAATCTTAAAGATGAAAATAACAATTTGAAAATTAGAATTGGGCAAGGGAAAGTCAATGAAGCTATAGGAAACAACAAAGCAACAAAACAAAATAAAGAGTGAAAAAAATAGAACAGAATGTGAAATATCTTAGAAGAAAAACAATAGATCTGGAGAACAGATTAATAAGGGAAAAGGATAAGAATAATTGAACTACCTGAAAGCTGTGGCCAAAAAAAGAACCTTTACCCAACAAGGCAAGAAATAATCCAAGAAAATTGTCCTGCAGTGATAGAACATTAGGGGAAAATAGAAATAGAAAAATTCTACTAATCACCATCTCAAAGAGATCCTTTGTGGAAAACACATAGAAATGTTACTGCCAAATTTTGAGACCCCCAAATCAAAGAAAAAAAATTTGCAAGGAACAATGAGAAAATCAATTCAAATATGCTGGAGCTACAATGAGAATTGTACAGGACTTATTAGCAGCCACGATAAGAGACTGTAGCAATCAAAAGAACTAGGCATGTGGCCAGAAATTTCATATCCAGCAAAATTATTCATAATATAGAATAAAAAACAGGATATTAAATGAACTTGTAAATTTTTAGTGCTTTCTTTCAACCAAGCCCAAACTCAATAGAAAATTTAACATATAAGAACCAATATTAAAGACCACTTTCAAGGAACTTAACATAGACAAATTGTTTATGTTTTTTACATGGAAATGCATACCATAGGTTTAAGATTGACATCAACAATAGGGTAGCTGAAAAGAAAGATTGGAGAAGAGTTAAGGTAAAAATAATAATTATTTATACAATGAGATTCAAAAGAAGAATAGATACAGAGGCATTAGAGGGAGCAGGAAGATTCATAGTTTGGAAAATCTCCTCCCATTGGGGAATAGGTTAAATAGGATATATATTTCTCACCTTATGCTGTACCTATTGAAATATAATTCCTTTATGCCTCAGTTATCCCTATAGTATATATAACAGGGGTATCTCAAATTGAGATTTCACTCAATTCAAAAGGTATTTAAATATTTTAAAGTATATGATCCTACGAAGCTCCTTTTATATGTCAAAATAGAAAGCTCCTATAATATTCCAGGATAAGCACAGGATACACAAAATATAACAGTTCATGTCCTCAAGGATCTTATATTTTATTGGGGCAAAACAATATGTCCTTAGTCAAGTAATAAACAGAGTGTACTCATAGAAAATATCCTTTCTGGATAGAAAAGTATCAGTTACTGGGAAGGTAAGAATACAAATCTAAAGATTCCATATGTCAGCAGATAGAGAGGATAAGTTATGGAGGACTGTCTATACAAAGGCATGGAATAATACATGTAACAGTATACTGGGAATGGTAATTAGATTGTGTGATTAGAATGAAGGAAAATATTATAGAAAAAGCCTGATCATATAGTCTTGGGGATTGGGAAAGACTTTAAATATCCTCCCAAACAAGAAATTGTATTTAATCCCAGATAAAAATCGGAAGGAACTGGATCTTTCTAAGCATCTTTCTAAGCATTCTAAGCAATGGAATGACATGGTCAGACTCATCATTCAAATATTTTCATTTAGAATGCATAAGAGCAGTAACAGACTGAACACTGGGAGAACAATCAGAAAGGTAGTCCATTAGCCCAGATGGTAAATGGTGGCAAGATACTGAACTAAATTGCTGATTTTCTCAAAATGGAAAAGGAGGTGAATCCAATAGATATTGTACAGGGAGAATTGTTAAGATTTCACAACTGATTGGACATGAGGAAGTTTGTGATGGAAAAGGAAGAGATGGAACTGATTTTCCAGTTGCAACTATGAAATACGGTGGTACCATTAACAAGAACTGAGATGTTGGGAAGAGGGGAGAGATTGGAACAGGTTGAGACACAGAAACAGAAATTTTAAGTGGGAATGGACATCAGCAACTATATAATCTCAAAGTAATTTCCAGTAAAATACGCAAAGAAGTAGTCATCCAGTCTCTTCTTGAAGACTGCCATTGGGAAACAAAATGTCATATTTTGCACATGTTGAATTTGTAACACCTATAGAACATCCATTAGCCATATCCAATAAACATCAGCTTGTTTTATGGTAATGAAACTCATAAGAGAGAATTTGATATAGACAAAAAGATCTGTGAGATTTAAAAATAGAAATGATAATTAAAGTAATTATGAATTGATGAAGTCATTAAGACAAAGTACAGAGAAGAGAATACAACCTAGAACAAAGCATTGGAGTTCATCACAGTTAAGAGGTAAAATATGGATTATGATCCAGTAAAAGAGATTGAGACATACATATGAAGAAGAACAATGGGAAATATCACTAAAATTGATGGAGTAGTGCTATCCTGGAAGAGATGCTGTTCAACAATATCAAATGATATAGAGAGGTAAAAAAGGAAGACAATGGAGAAAAGTCATCGATTCTACAATTAAAAGATTACCAGGAAGATTGCAGAAACTTGTTTGATTTGAATGATGAGGTCAGAAGGCAGTTTTCAAGAGATAGGGAAATGAGGAGGAGACCAGATAGTAGAGGCAGAATATAAAAGTATTTTCTAGATGTATGACTATGAAATGGAAAAGAGATATAGGCTAGATTAAGGGATTAAGTGAAGACTTTTAAAAATGAAGGAAAGATGGAAATGTTTGTAGACAGGCAGTAAGTTAGCTCTCTCTCTCTCTCTCTCTCTCTCTCTCTGAAGATATTGGGGTTTGGGGGAAAGGCAGTACTGTTGCCCTTTGCTTCAACATCTCTGGTGAATTTATGACCAATAATTTTGTATCATACTTAATCATGTTTGTATCAACTTCCTGCACTAGATTGTAACCTCTACAAGGTTGAGAGTCATTTCTTTTCTAAACTTTATAGTTCTCTTTATTGTACCCCTGAGGTGAAGCTATACCAACAAAGTTTAATAAATGTGTACATACTAAATATTAGCTAATTACACAAAATGACACATATACAACCAACTAATTTATCAATTATTTATAATCATGTATAGTTACATGCATATTTTATTTGAATATTACACATATTTCTCCAGTAAACTCCTATTTGATGGTTCATCATAATGGGGAAATTATCTTGAGTTTTCTGAAAATTTACTTGAGGTACACAAATTCTGGTAACTCCTATAAAGCTAAAAAGAATTCCAGTATGGGCCCAACAATAGGAAATATGTCACTTTTCTAGGGATAAGCAAACCAAGCTCTGAGATGGTCATCTTCAAAGAGATTACCATCAATGATGACTCTAGTCACAATCCATGAAGATCTTCTGCTAGAGCATGGAAGTGTTAAAATCTGAATAAATGGAGGGAATACCTATCCCAACAAGGTAATGGAGAATGTCAGATCTGGGATATAAATATAAGAATTTTTCTTCAGATAAAAATGATGAATCTTTGTTTTAGGAAATAGTAACTTCTGCATTGGATATCTATTTGCATGACCCAAATGGATGAAGAACCTTTTTCAAAGCTAGACAGACCTGAATTAAAGTCATACCCATGATATATATTGACTGTGGACATGAAAAATATGCCATGTTTTGGGGATTTGTATTAGACTATAAATCTTTATATTGGAACTTCTTTAGACCAATGAAAATAGATGTCTGTTATAAAACAAAGTGATGGGGCAGCTATGTGGTACAGTGGATAGAGCAGCAGCTCTGAAGTCAGTAGGATCTGAGTTCACATTTGGCCTCAGACACTTAACACTGCCTAGCTGTGTGACCCTAGGGAAGTAACTTAACCCCAATTGCCCCAGAAAAAAGATAAAAACAAAACAAAACAAAAAAAGTGATAAGAACAATGACTAACTTCAGAATTATAACTAGAAAACTTGATAATCTGGAATAAACTTCACAAAATGCATCATGAGATACATCTTCAAATCCAGTTTTTAAAGATTAATTAAACAGATTATGGTGGAAGAGATGATCAAAGTTATTCCAATACATAAGACTCCACAGGGAGAGGCAGCCCAGAATAATGGAGTATATATATTCTGTCAGTGTTCTCAATAATTCAGTGACCTAGGACAAAGTCCTATTTCCCCAATCCTACTTACTAATGTATATGACCAGTTCTAAAAAAGCCAAGATCACTGATGTGGGAGGATTTAATTAAATGAGCTTCAAATTATTTTAAGGATTCCAACAACTTCCAATGGATTTCTGAAAGAAGATCAGTGATGACACTCCTCTTGCCCAGAAAGAGGTAGTATGGAAACAGTTGGCCTGTAACTTTAAATCAAATCATACCACTCTTTCCACCTTTCCACTCTCACTGGGGGATTGTGAAAGTGCCATAAAATGTGCTGACAGTTATTGCCACTTCTATTGGCATGCGGTCAGCTGAAGTTGGAAAAGAGTTTTGCAGGCTGACTAGCACCCATTACCTGCCTCTCAATCCTAACTTACAATTTATTTTCACCCCAGCAGGCAACTCCTTACAATGTCATTAATTTGCCAGGCAGTTGGGGGCCCTCCGTTGACTTATTTTCTGGTGGCCTCTTACAAAAACCCCTAGGGATGACTGGCCATGCATTATACTGCCAAAAGGAAAGCAGGATTATAAGAGAATTAGGTATGAACTGAACAGGTCATGGTATCCACTTGGTCTCTGAAAGAGAACAACATGACTGCTAAAGTAAGGACTGCTTTTTCATTGATTCTTGCTTGCTTATGTTACTGCCTAGGAACTTGTGACAGTGACTATTGCCCTAGAGAGAGACAATTAGGAGGTGAGGAAAGAAATGGGACCTGCACAAAACAAACTTCCTGTGATTCAACCATAATGAAAAATAAATAATGGGTCAGAATGAAGCTGAAAATCATGAGTCCATAAAGCAGAAGGATATTTTAATGATTGAACCACTGGAATGAGACAACTAGGATTTTTACTGACATATCTTAGCTCAGCCATTCTCTGTCTCTGTCTCTCTGTCTCTCTTTCTCTGTTTCTCCCTCTCCTCTCTCACCCATTTTAATTATAATTGTCCTTTTCTTGAAAAGATAAGATAAATAACTTCTCTTAATGCAAGGGCAGTATAGAAAGGAACTAACTCCTATGGTTTATATTTTTCAGTTCTGTTCATCTCATTTCCAAAAGTATTAAGACAAAAATATCTTACTGCTTTTACATTGCTGCCATGTTCTATAAATGAGCATTATTCCAAGATATGAAACATTTTGACCATGAAAATCCATTTAAGATACATCTTTTGGGAGAAAAAGTGACCTTGGACTACCTAAGGCATATACCATTACAGTGCAAGTTCAGGAGACCTGACTGAGTTTGACACAAAACATGACAGACTGTGTATCTTCTCTGAGGTCCTGGACAACTAAATTTGCAGAAGAATTTCACAAATAAATGATGATGATGATGATGATGATGATGATGATGACGACGTTTTTGATGGCTGACAAAGTGGTTCAATACTTTTCATGCAGTGAAATCTGAGAACAATTTTACCAAACACTGAAAGAAAATTAATGTCCATACTATATAAACTCTTAGAAATAAAGCAAAGAAGTACCACCAAATTCCATGTATAACATAAATATGGTCTTAATAGCTAAACCAGGAAGAATGAAAAAAAGAAAGAAAACTGTAAAAATTAATGCAAAAATATTAAATAAAATACTAGCAATGAGTACAACAAGGATCATATATTATGATCAAATGGGATTTTTCTAGGAATACAGGTCTGGTTCAATATTAGAAAAAAAGTATCAGCATAATGACTACATCAATAACAAACCCAATAGAAATTATATAATTATCTCAATATAAGCAGAAAAAAGCCATTGACAAAATGCAGCATTCATTCCTATTAAAATGCTAGAAAACATTTGGAATAAATGGAGCTTTCCTTAAAATGAAAGGAAATATCTATCTTAAAACCATCAACAAGCATTATCTGTAATGAGGATAAGCTAGAAGCCTTCCCGATAAAATCAAGGGTGAAGAAAGGATGTCCATTATCACTACTATTTGTCAATATAATACTATAAATGTTTATTATACCAATAAGAAAAAAAAAACAAAGAAATTAAAGGAATTAGAATAGACAATTAGGAAACAAAAGTATCACTTTTTGCATATGAAATGATAGAAAACTTAAAGAATCCCAGAGAATTAATTTAAACATACCAACTAGTTAAAATAGCAACAACTGGGTTGGAGTCAAGATGGTGGAGACTAGATACATCTTTATCTGAGCTTTTCCTAGGGTCCCTCCGATCAACAACAGATCAAGCCTCTGAACTGGTTCTTGAGTGAAAGAAACCACAAATATTTGGAGTGTAATAAATTTACAGCAGAAGATATTTTGGAACAACTTCAGGAAAAGGTTTGTTTCAATCAGGCAGGAGGAGAAATGGACGAATGCAGATGCAGCCAGGTTGCTGTGACAGGAGCTAGGGTATTGCATCTTCCTGCACTGTGGAATTATTGGAAGGCTTATAGGCTACTCTGTCCTGGTTACAAGCCAGGACAACAAATTAACTGTAAGACGTCCAAAGCAAATACAAAAGACAAATAGTGAGCCTCTGAACTCCAGAAAAAACATGTGACATGGCCACTACTACCCAGCACCAAAAGTCAGTCAGCAGCACAGGCCCAAGGGAAAACCTAAAATGGCTATTGTCCCTTTGGTCTAAGAACAGACCTCAACCTGTTGAGCAAAAAAAAAAATGAGCAAAAGCAAAAAGAACTCTGATCTTAAATAGCTTTTATGGAGAAAGAGATGGAACAGCCTCAAATCCTGAGGATTCTAAAGGCAAATCATCTCCAGATGAAGTTCCAAAGGGAAATATGAGTTTGTCTCCATTTCACAAGGCTATGTTTGAAGAATTCAAAAAGGATTTTAAAAGAGAGTTAGAAGAAAAATGGGGAAGGAAATGAGATCTTTGCAAGAGAGTTTGTGTAAGGAAAAACAGAAATCATCTGAAGAAAACTTCTTAAATATAGATTTGATGAAATGGAAAAAAAAAACATAATTCCTTACAAAATAGATATGAAAAGGAAAAAAAATATTGAAAAACAGAATTTGTGAAATGGAAAAAATGCAATAAAGAAAACACCTCATTTAAAAGTTCAATTGGAAAAAATACAAAAGGAGATTTTGAAAAAAGCTAATTGAAGAAAATAATTCACTAAAAATAAGAAATGAACAAATTAAAGTGAATGACTCAATAAGACTTCAATAATCAGTTAAAAAACCCAAAATAAAAAAAAATAGAAGAGAATGTAAAATACCTCATTGGCAAAACAACTGACCCAGAAAAGAGATCTAGGACAGACAATCTAAAAATTATTGGACTTCCTGAAAACCATGATGAAAAAAAGGAGCTTAGACATCAACTTTCAAATCATCAAGGAAAACTGCCCAGATCTTCTAGAACTGGAGGATAAAATAACCATTGAAAGAATGCACCAATCACTTCCTGAAAGAGACCTCAAAATGACAACTCCAAGGAACAGTGTGGATAAATTTCAGAATTTTCAAATTAAAAAGAAAATATTGCAAGTAGTCAGAAAGAAACAGCTCAGATATCAAGGAGCCATAATCAGGATTACCCAGAATGTAGTAGCTTCCACTTAAAAAGATTGAAAGGCCTGGAATCTAATATTCCAAAAGACAAAGGAACTTGGACTGCAGTCAAGAATCAACTATCCAGAAAAAAAAAATGAATGTTTTCTTTCTGGGAAAAATGAATATACAATGAAACAGGTGAATTTAATTTATTTGTAATGAAAAAAAAAAAACCCAGAACTGAATAGAAAATTTGATCTTCAAATGCAGAACTCAAGAGAAACACAAAAAGGTAAAAATGAAAGAAGAACATAACTTTCTTTTAAAAGTTATAAAGCTTGTATTCCTTTATGGGAAGATGCTATGCTTAACTTTTGAGATCTGTATCACTGTTATGGGTATTCTTAGAGGATGCAGGTATAATTTGAGTTTATTGTGATGATATAAAAAAGAAGCTAGAGGAGGAAAGGTGATTCTATTGGAAGAAGAGAAATGGAGTTAAAATGGGATAAATTACATTTCAGGGAAAGAAGGGAGGGGGATGAACACTTTGTGAATCTTTCTCATTTGATTTGGCTCAAAGAAAGGATATGTTAAGCTTCACAGAGAAGCTTGTCTTACCATATAAGAAAGTAGAAGGGGAAAGGGGAAAGAAAAGGGGAAGCTAATAGAAGGGAGAATAGAAGTAGAAAGGGAAAAGTATAAGACAGGGAGAGGAATTATAAAGGGGGAGGGCTGTTTGAGAGAGGGGGTAGTCAGAAGAAAAATACTGGGGACAATACAAAGTGAGAAAGGAAAGAGAAAAGTATAACTGGGGAAAACATGATGGCAAGAAATATAGAAATAGTGATTTTAACTGTGAATATGAAAGTGATGAACTCTCCCACAAAAGGAAAGCAGATAGTGGACTGGATTAAAAATCGGAATCCTACAATTTGTTGTTTAGAACATACACATTTAAAGCAGAAGGATACATTCAGAGTAAAGGCAAAAGGCTGGAGCAGCATCTGTTATTCTTCAGCTGAATTAAAAAAAAAGCAGGGATAAATAATTCTGATCTGATCTCATATCAAGATAAAGCTTTCAACAACGAGATGATTGAGGACAGTTTCAATGATCTTATGATGAAGAGAATCATCTACACCCAGAGAGAAGACTGTGGGATCTCAATGTGGATCACAACATAGCATTTTCATTCTTTTTGTTGTTGTTTGCTGGCATTTTGTTTTCTTTCTCATTTTTTTCTTTATTATATGATTTATTTTTATGCAGCATGATAATTGTATAAATGGGCATTCATCTATTGGATTTAATGTATATATTTTAACATGTTTAACATATATTAAATACTTGCCATCTGGGGTAGGAGGTGAGAGGAAAAGAGGAAAATTTTTCTGCAAGGATCAATTTTTGAAATTTTGAAAATAAAAAAGCTTTCATGAAAAATAAAATAGCAACAATTTTAGCAATATTGTAGGATGCAAAATATACCCAGATAAATCACCAGCATTTATATATATATATATATGTATATATATATATCACCAACAAAGTACAGCAAGAAATAGAAAGAGAAATTCCATTAAAAATAATTGTCAACAATATAGAATACTTGAAGGTCTACCTGCCAAGACAAATTCAGGAACTGTATGAACACAATTATGAACTGTGTTTTCAAACAGTAAATTCAGATAGAAACAATTAGAAAATATTAATTGCTCATGAATAGGGTGAGCCAATATCATAAAAAATGAGAATTCTAATTAAATTAATTTACTTTTTTTCAGTGATTGGGCAAACTACCAAAATATATTTAGAGCTAGAAAAATATATAATATAAATTTAAAATAAAAATCCATCTAGAAAAACAAATGTTCAAGAATATCAAGAGAATAAATTAAAAAAAAAAACATGAAGGAAGGTATTCTAGCCATACCAGATCTTAAACTGCAGGGAGAGTTAGAATTTGGAACCCAAATTAAAAAAGAAAAAACAAAAAAAACAAACAAAAAAAAACTCTTTTAACTTCTACTTGGGAGAAAATAAAATATTATTTAAAAAAGAAATCAATGGACAATAGATTATTAATTTAGAACTAGGGAAGGCCACAGAAGAACCTGAGACTCTGATGGGTGAAGTTTTATTTTTTATCTTTTGAGGAATTACATCTCTATGCCACTTCACAGACATTTCTCATTCATGCTCCCTGTGATTTGGGCTTCTTTCCTTCCCATCAGGACCACAAATTCTGGACTTGGCATAAAAGGCTCTTATAGATGAGTTTTCTTTTATCCTCCTCAGAACCAGGCTTCCCCTTTCAATTCCTGCATTAATCCCCCTCAGTCACTACTTCTATTCTGCCACTGGGGTCAAGAAGAAGTAAACTAGTCCAGCTTCCACATGACTTATTCAAGACTTCTATGGATTTTATTAATATGATAGTCCCCCAAGCATGAAAATCCCAACCCATGTATATTGTCCTATAAATCCTCCAAAGGGAAAACCCAATATGTTGGTGGATTTCTCTAGATTGTTTCATAATAAACAAATATCTATGGAGTATATGGATTCTTATCCTATGCTATTGATATAAAACCTATCAATTTCATCTTCCAATGCTAACATCCTTCATGCTATTGCTGTTGCACAATATTTAATTAGTGATTAGTAATACCTTTACATATCCCTTTCCACTGGTGTTTAGATGACTGTCAACTTTACTTCTTAACTCCATGGCCTTGGATTCATTCAATAATACAAGAATGGCCTTTTTTCAGGGATAACATTAAAGTCACTAAAAGTCCTTTACAACTACTCAAATGACAGTGAAGCTCAGTCTTCTTCTGATCAGTTTTGTGTGTGTGTGTGTGTGTGTGTGTATGTATAATATATATATATATATATATTATACATACACACATATGTATACATGTATATACATATGTGTGTATGTATATAGGTTTTTCATCATCTACATTCTCTTTATCTCATTCTATACATGTATTTATGTCCTCCCAGCATTGTCTCAACAATAATATAGTGCCTGGAGATGAATATGAATAGTGCAACTGTAGACTATAGAGATTCCTTGGTGTTCTCAAAATAAGTGATGGGATTTAGGATCTGCCTAGAGAAAGAAAGGGATGAAAAAAAAAGGAAAATAAAAATCAAAGAAGACATAGACCAGGAGGGAGAGTTCCTCATTATTCTCTGCACCTGTGATTCATATGTGGCATGTACCCTAATTATCTTCTCATGATAATCAAGGAGTTGCCAGTACATGGGTGACAGAGTGTGTAGTTTGGAAAATGATGGGATGATAAGAAGGCAAAACAGAAGAGACTACAGGGTTAAATAAAACTGATGCAGAACATTTATTCTGTGCATTTTTTGTTGTTGTCAAGTCTAGAAACTTCAAGTTTAGGGAAGCAGATCCTTAAAGCTTTGGATAGTGTCTGAAGAGACTACTTGGGAAAGTAAGGGGGTCTCTTTTTAAAGGTGGCCTGTTCTCGCCTATATCCTCTTCATCCTCATCACTATCAATCTGTCCCTTTCCTTTCACTTTTATAAGTACACAGATATCCTTCATCTTAAATACAAACAAAACAAAATGAAATAATAAAAATATACTTGTTCTAAATACCTGCCACTTACTGCTACCAGATTGCCCCCTTTAGTGCCTAATTTTCAGAATCAAGGTCTACATTTGCTTGTTTTCCTATTTTGCAATTTATCCTTTCCTTAACTCCCTCAAACCTTTCACAATTTACTTCTATCCTCATTCTCTGTGACACCTAAATACTATCAGCCTTAATATCTTTGGCATAATGCCATTCTAGGTCTTCTGCTTTCTCACATAGTTCCCCATATTTCTCCTTCCTCCTAATTGTGGGGATCTTCAGGACTTAGCATTCAGAATAATTTTCTTCTTGAAAAGCTAAATCTTCTTGTGACTCCAAGTTTATCCTACCAATACTTGGTCTCTGGCCTTGTCTTTAGGAATCTTTTTGAATTTTGCCACAAATTTAGAATATCTAAAGATGATCTCTCACTTAGAATAACCCAGCCAGAAAATTTCCTCATTTCTGTTAATGGCATCTACATTCTCACTATCACCCAGAAATATCCATTTTCAACTCCTTTGTATCTTTTACCTACTAAAGAAATTTAATGAATTCTTTTGCTCCATTTATAACAATTTTTATGTACAAAATTCATCCTTTCTTCTTCCTTCTCAGTACGTAGTCCAGTACTTCATCATTTTTCATCTGGATGGCTCTATTCTTCAAAGCAGTAAGACACCTGGGATCTTCTCAACGGAAAGTTGTGAGTATACTGTGATCTAAATTGTTGACTAAAAGATCTATACCAAGGGGTCACAGTTCAAAAAAATGAAAAAAATTATCAATGAATATATCTTCATTCAATGAAGACCAGCAAAAAGATTATAGAATTTCTATTCTCTATGAGGCAGACTTCATGCTTCAAATATGGCATCTAATTCATAGCTGTTTATTTGGGATACTCAGAGTAACAGAATGGTTCTTTGACTTGCAAAAGAAGTTAAATTACCATTTCAATAAACAACAAGAAATTCATTTCTGTCCTCTTGAGAGAAAACAATTGTTACAGTTTCTTGCTAATTACGGTCTTTTGTAAAGGCATTTGGATGAAAAGTAATGTTTAGAAAGATCATTTATAAATGAAAATATTCAGTCACAGAAGGGAGAAATTTACTGCTGCTACTGCTGCTGCTGCTACTACTACTACTACTACTACTTCTACTATTTCTATTACTACTACTACCACTACTATTACTACTGCTGCTGCTGCTGTTATTACTCTTCTGTTACTAATCCAAATAGTCTATCCAAGAAAACCATAGATTTATCAGTTAAAAGGTAAGAGCTTGTTTAAACATTTAAAAGGACCTTTTTTTAGAGACAAAAAATTCCAAAAATACATTAATATAAACCTCTCTGTGTATATTTAATAAATATGTAGAAAATTTAAAATTTCAAAAATTAGCTGTTTACATATGATGATTATTATTTCTACGTTTCATATGAAAACAAACAGAATTTTCTCACAAGTCTTTGTGATACTAAAACTGACTACATTTGAGCATTTTTAACATTTGGATTTTTTCAATTTGTAATTATAACTTTTGTTTTATCTAGGGATAAAATTCATTGAATTCTTACTTCCCATTAGATTTTCTAGAGACTAGAATTTAACATCATATTCTGTAATTAAATACTTTCAAGTTTTATGCTGGTAAGAACAGAATAAGACTTAACAATCACTAGTTAAATTACAAATTGATGAACAATAAGGAAATCTAAAGGCAGTATTATTAAGCTCATTTATTAAGCACTTATATGTTGGTGTGCTAAATGCCAGTGACATGAATTGAAAGAATGAGCCAGTTTCTGGTCTTTTGTTCTAAATAGAAGAACCCACACAGAATTAAAAAAAAAGTGTGAGCTTTAAAGATCTCAACAACCATATAATCCAACCAGTATATGGAAAGAATATCTCCTATTGCATGCATAAAATATGTCTCTGAAAATCCAACAACATATATAGGAGTGGGATATGTAGAAGAGATATCTAATGTACATTTAGGCCAGGATCCTACAAGGATAGTTGGAAGAGACAAAATTCAATTGGCGGATCTACTCATTCCAAAAATAATGATGTTCTTTCTTTGACTATAAAACTATGCCCAATGCAAGAGGTAGTAAAGAGGAGGGAGAGAGTCTCTGTGTATTTCAGTACCTTTCTACTACCTCTAAAAACAAACAGATTCTCTTTTGTTTAGCATTTAATGCCCTTCTCAACCTGACTCAACCTACCCTTTTTAGCCTTATTATATATCATTTCCTTTGTATACCCTACAGAGTCAAATTGAACCTCTACTTTTCATTATAAATAGCTGTATATGGTCATCTCTTTGTCTTTTCACTGAATGACAGTCATTCCTGGGATGTCTGTCTTTCTCCTCTTGCTTTTTAACATCTCTTCAAATATTGGTTCAACTATTACTTGTGAAAGGAAGACTTCCTTCATTCCCAATTGCTAGCTTCTTCCTTCATAGCCCTCTTGCATTTGTTTTTCTATCTTTACCTTCTGTTCACTTTCCCCATAAACTATTTCTTTAAATCTTCTTGATTCATTTATCTAAGCACATTTTGTTCCTTGGTCAGAATGTAAACTCAATAAAGGCTGAGATTGCCTTTGTATCTCTAAAACTTAGCATAAGGCCTAGACTATAGCAAGCATCTCATTAGTTTTAAATACTCTCCTTGTTGACTGGTAGGATAAGAGGCTGAATTCAGTTACTTGACCAAAACATCACATACTAAGAAAGATATTTATTTTAATCCCCAAAAGAAAAAAAAACATTTACCAAAATGTGATCTAGAAATGTAGTCTCTCCCTATATTCTCACTCATTTTCAGCTTTTCAAAATTATATCCTGAGCACTGATGATTCGTTTTTTTTTTTTTTTTCATCTCTCTTATGGTATGCTATATAATAAAGTGTGTCTTAAAATGCAAAGTTGAGCTCCAAGAGCCATTTAAGCAAAGAAAAATAAAAATGGAATTATCCTAAACAATCCATCTACCACCTTTTACTCCTTCAATTCAAAAGTTATAAATGTACAGAAGAAAATATGTATTGTAACTCTTTGGCTAGAGGTACCCTCTACATGCCATCCAAATCTTTTAATGATTGCTCAGGAGAATGTCATCACTCAGAAGCCTCATGGTACCTGAAAAAAAGTGTCTACAAGTCTCAATACTTCAAGAGAAGAGGACTTCTTTTGGACACTTTTAGTCAATCTTAGAACACATCTTCTGTATGAAATGAACAACCATTAAGGGAAATGCAATTGGTGAGAGATACATTTTCTTTGTGTGGATGTGTGAAGTAGACCATAATTATTCTCTTAATGAATCACCATTAAAAAGAAGCAGCGTCTCAGCGCTGGAAAGGAAAGCTAGAGTGATCATAAAAACTCCTTTGTCCATAAAATGGGAGTGATTTTTACACCATTACATAGGAAAATTAGAATAACAATGAGTTGTTCATCAAGTAGTTGCACTTTGGTGAAAGAGCTTCCTGAGGTTCCTATACACATGTCAAGTATGTGCATGCAGTGTTTTTATGCTTATTTTGAGTGACTGACATCTGGCAAGGCATGAGTTCCTGCAGTGAACCTTACTTGATAAATAGCCAATTTCATAGAACAGCTCACAGGTATTGCCTCAAAAGGTCACAAAACAGCTTAATTTGCAAAATACACAATGTACCCAAAGCAGGAAGGCAGCAGATATTATGAACAGCCTGGCACTTTGTTACTGGGAAAGCCAGGTCTGGCTTTGTGAGTGAGGAGAGAGCAGGTCAAAATGCCCAGCAGGCTATGAGCCACTTGGCAGGTCAGCTATGAAGCCAGAGAGGGGAGGGACTTCAAAGGAGCATCCTGTGCCTGATGAGTAATATGGTAAAAAGATGGCCGTGTTCTCTGCTGGTTGGACTGGTTAGTTCAGGTCCATCATGATTGCTCAAGTCAAGGTTATGGGGTTGGTTATCTCAAAGAAGAGGTAAAGTTGTCTGGTTCCAAAGTCAGGAAGAGAAATAACTGACTTTAACACTCTAAGGGCAATAGACAATATCATCCATTGTGCTTAAATTGCCTGGAACATAGTAGGCACTTAATAAATTAACTGACTGAAGTCCTATTTAATGGATATATGTTCTATATCATCTTGGTTTTTGCAAAGAGGAAACATTATAAGACTTTTAAGTCACAGAAGAATTGCTATTCTATGTTGGGAGAGAGAATTTCCAAACTGGGAATTCAACATCCTGATGAAATTATAGGTTTAGGCCAAACCATCCTTAAAACAAAACAAAACAAACAAAAAAAGATCATACTCTTCATTGTACTTTGTGATCAGGATCTCCTTATTGAACTTGGAGATCTGTAATTCATGTCTACCAATATCCTAACACATCACTAATGACAACATATTCTTCAAATTCTTCAACATTGATAAAGTGACTTCTACACAACCCCCTCCCCCTTTTCCTCCTCCTCCTCCCTCCATGAAATCAGTCATAAAAGTCCCATTAGTTACACTTAATAGAAGGGATCCTGAGACTCAACTAATATGTAGTAAAACAAGTCAGCACTTCACCTTGCATCTCTATCTTTGGCTCCAAGATCTCTGACCTCACTTCACACACTACTTGTCATGTAGTTCACACACTGGGTCGAAAAGCTACCAGAAACATTTGTGAATGGTCCTGACCCAAACCGAGCATGACTAATTAGAAGTCAAGCTGACCACCCTCAACCATCACTGGCAAATGTTGAAAGATTTTGGGTTGAAACCATCTTTAAATAATAATAATAACTGACATTCAAGACATGGAAGAAGCAGTTACACAAATGATGATTAGACTTTTTCTTATGGAGAGGTAGGGATTCAGGCAGATTCCAGAACATCATTCAGAATCAAACTAGAGCTCTTGAGGGAAAACTTCTAGGAATATCCCACCATTGTCAGAACATATAGCATGCATTTCTCAGCATGAAAAGCATTTGGGAAATTTCACCTTGAGTACTTTCCAGATTCATTAGAAGAAGGCAAATTACCTCCAATTTAGTCCTTGTCTATACTTGCACTTGGTTTCTTTGGCTCTTCTACCATCATTTCTATATAATTAGCCACTTGCCATTTTTTCTTCCACACACACACACACACCTACCCACCCACATCCGTCTCCTATATATACATTCCTGCTTCATTTATGTGAAAATGCTTTCTCTTGGTTCTTTTTGTACTTGTCTGACTGTGCAGCCCTAGTTTACATTATAAAATGTCATTCATATCCTGTCCTTGACTATGGGGATCCCCAGGATACTCAGTGATGCTTTCTTCCATCTCTTCACTTCTTTGGAGTTGATCTCATCAATTCCTCTGGGTTTTAATACCTTCTTTGGAGAAAATCTCAAGATTTTTATATCTTCCTCCTGAGTTCCTCTATCATCCAACG